>NW_027440414.1:0-108216 GCF_031893055.1 Leptodactylus fuscus
GGTTTCATTGATCGCTCACATCGGCAACTTGTATGAAGCAGGATTTCTACTTTCCCCTTAGCGCTTCATTGATCGTGTACTCTTGAGTGTAGCTCGGGCTGAGAATGACGCAGCCATGGGAAAGTTGACAGTTAAGCCTATCTAGTGACAGCCCATCATAGGCTAGCTGGGTGAGCTTGCAACTTGTACCATGTCGGAGTTTGATTTTCCCCATAGGGTTTCATTGATCGTGTACTCTTGAGTGTAGCTCGGGCTGAGAAGGTCGCAGCCATGGGAAAGTTGACAGTTAAGCCTATCTAGTGACAACCCATCATAGGCTAGCTGGGTGATCTTGCAACTTGTATCATGCCGGAGTTTGATTTTCACCATAGGGTTTCATTGATCGCTTACTCGGCAACTTGTATGAAGCAGGATTTCTACTTTCCCCTTAGCGCTTCATTGATCGTGTACTCTTGAGTGTAGATCGGGCTGAGAATGACGCAGCCATGGGAAAGTTGACAGTTAAGCCTATCTAGTAACAGCCCATCATAGGCTAGCTGGGTGATCTTGTAACTTGTACCATGTCGGAGTTTGATTTTCCCCATAGGGTTTCATTGATCGTGTACTCTTGAGTGTAGCTCGGGCTGAGAAGGTCGCAGCCATGGGAAAGTTGACAGTTAAGCCTATCTAGTGACAACCCATCATAGGCTAGCTGGGTGATCTTGCAACTTGTATCATGCCGGAGTTTGATTTTCACCATAGGGTTTCATTGATCGCTTACTCGGCAACTTGTATCAAGCAGGATTTCTACTTTCCCTTAGCGCTTCATTGATCGTGTACTCTTGAGTGTAGATCGGGCTGAGAATGACGCAGCCATGGGAAAGTTGACAGTTAAGCCTATCTAGTGACAGCCCATCATAGGCTAGCTGGGTGATCTTGAAACTTGTACCATGTCGGAGTTTGATTTTCCCCATAGGGTTTCATTGATCGTGTACTCTTGAGTGTAGCTCGGGCTGAGAAGGTCGCAGCCATGGGAAAGTTGACAGTTAAGCCTATCTAGTGACAACCCATCATAGGCTAGCTGGGTGATCTTGCAACTTGTATTATGCCGGAGTTTGATTTTCACCATAGGGTTTCATTGATCGCTTACTCGGCAACTTGTATGAAGCAGGATTTCTACTTTCCCCTTAGCGCTTCATTGATCGTGTACTCTTGAGTGTAGCTCGGGCTGAGAATGACGCAGCCATGGGAAAGTTGACAGTTAAGCCTATCTAGTGACAGCCCATCATAGGCTAGCTGGGTGAGCTTGCAACTTGTACCATGTCGGAGTTTGATTTTCCCCATAGGGTTTCATTGATCGTGTACTCTTGAGTGTAGCTCGGGCTGAGAAGGTCGCAGCCATGGGAAAGTTGACAGTTAAGCCTATCTAGTGACAACCCATCATAGGCTAGCTGGGTGATCTTGCAACTTGTATCATGCCGGAGTTTGATTTTCACCATAGGGTTTCATTGATCGCTCACTCGGCAACTTGTATCAAGCAGGATTTCTACTTTCCCCTTAGCGCTTCATTGATCGTGTACTCTTGAGTGTAGCTCGGGCTGAGAATGACGCAGCCATGGGAAAGTTGACAGTTAAGCCTATCTAGTGACAGCCCATCATAGGCTAGCTGGGTGAGCTTGCAACTTGTACCATGTCGGAGTTTGATTTTCCCCATAGGGTTTCATTGATCGTGTACTCTTGAGTGTAGCTCGGGCTGAGAAGGTCGCAGCCATGGGAAAGTTGACAGTTAAGCCTATCTAGTGACAACCCATCATAGGCTAGCTGGGTGATCTTGCAACTTGTATCATGCCGGAGTTTGATTTTCACCATAGGGTTTCATTGATCGCTCACTCGGCAACTTGTATGAAGCAGGATTTCTACTTTCCCCTTAGCGCTTCATTGATCGTGTACTCTTGAGTGTAGATCGGGCTGAGAATGACGCAGCCATGGGAAAGTTGACAGTTAAGCCTATCTAGTAACAGCCCATCATAGGCTAGCTGGGTGATCTTGTAACTTGTACCATGTCGGAGTTTGATTTTCCCCATAGGGTTTCATTGATCGTGTACTCTTGAGTGTAGCTCGGGCTGAGAAGGTCGCAGCCATGGGAAAGTTGACAGTTAAGCCTATCTAGTGACAACCCATCATAGGCTAGCTGGGTGATCTTGCAACTTGTATCATGCCGGAGTTTGATTTTCACCATAGGGTTTCATTGATCGCTTACTCGGCAACTTGTATCAAGCAGGATTTCTACTTTCCCCTTAGCGCTTCATTGATCGTGTACTCTTGAGTGTAGATCGGGCTGAGAATGACGCAGCCATGGGAAAGTTGACAGTTAAGCCTATCTAGTGACAGCCCATCATAGGCTAGCTGGGTGATCTTGAAACTTGTACCATGTCAGAGTTTGATTTTCCCCATAGGGTTTCATTGATCGTGTACTCTTGAGTGTAGCTCGGGCTGAGAAGGTCGCAGCCATGGGAAAGTTGACAGTTAAGCCTATCTAGTGACAACCCATCATAGGCTAGCTGGGTGATCTTGCAACTTGTATTATGCCGGAGTTTGATTTTCACCATAGGGTTTCATTGATCGCTTACTCGGCAACTTGTATGAAGCAGGATTTCTACTTTCCCCTTAGCGCTTCATTGATCGTGTACTCTTGAGTGTAGCTCGGGCTGAGAATGACGCAGCCATGGGAAAGTTGACAGTTAAGCCTATCTAGTGACAGCCCATCATAGGCTAGCTGGGTGAGCTTGCAACTTGTACCATGTCGGAGTTTGATTTTCCCCATAGGGTTTCATTGATCGTGTACTCTTGAGTGTAGCTCGGGCTGAGAAGGTCGCAGCCATGGGAAAGTTGACAGTTAAGCCTATCTAGTGACAACCCATCATAGGCTAGCTGGGTGATCTTGCAACTTGTATCATGCCGGAGTTTGATTTTCACCATAGGGTTTCATTGATCGCTCACTCGGCAACTTGTATCAAGCAGGATTTCTACTTTCCCTTAGCGCTTCATTGATCGTGTACTCTTGAGTGTAGATCGGGCTGAGAATGACGCAGCCATGGGAAAGTTGACAGTTAAGCCTATCTAGTGACAGCCCATCATAGGCTAGCTGGGTGATCTTGAAACTTGTACCATGTCGGAGTTTGATTTTCCCCATAGGGTTTCATTGATTGTGTACTCTTGAGTGTAGCTCGGGCTGAGAAGGTCGCAGCCATGGGAAAGTTGACAGTTAAGCCTATCTAGTGACAACCCATCATAGGCTAGCTGGGTGATCTTGCAACTTGTATTATGCCGGAGTTTGATTTTCACCATAGGGTTTCATTGATCGCTTACTCGGCAACTTGTATGAAGCAGGATTTCTACTTTCCCCTTAGCGCTTCATTGATCGTGTACTCTTGAGTGTAGCTCGGGCTGAGAATGACGCAGCCATGGGAAAGTTGACAGTTAAGCCTATCTAGTGACAGCCCATCATAGGCTAGCTGGGTGAGCTTGCAACTTGTACCATGTCGGAGTTTGATTTTCCCCATAGGGTTTCATTGATCGTGTACTCTTGAGTGTAGCTCGGGCTGAGAAGGTCGCAGCCATGGGAAAGTTGACAGTTAAGCCTATCTAGTGACAACCCATCATAGGCTAGCTGGGTGATCTTGCAACTTGTATCATGCCGGAGTTTGATTTTCACCATAGGGTTTCATTGATCGCTCACTCGGCAACTTGTATGAAGCAGGATTTCTACTTTCCCCTTAGCGCTTCATTGATCGTGTACTCTTGAGTGTAGCTCGGGCTGAGAATGACGCAGCCATGGGAAAGTTGACAGTTAAGCCTATCTAGTGACAGCCCATCATAGGCTAGCTGGGTGAGCTTGCAACTTGTACCATGTCGGAGTTTGATTTTCCCCATAGGGTTTCATTGATCGTGTACTCTTGAGTGTAGCTCGGGCTGAGAAGGTCGCAGCCATGGGAAAGTTGACAGTTAAGCCTATCTAGTGACAACCCATCATAGGCTAGCTGGGTGATCTTGCAACTTGTATCATGCCGGAGTTTGATTTTCACCATAGGGTT
Source organism: Leptodactylus fuscus (assembly GCF_031893055.1). Taxonomy (NCBI): domain Eukaryota; kingdom Metazoa; phylum Chordata; class Amphibia; order Anura; family Leptodactylidae; genus Leptodactylus; species Leptodactylus fuscus. The sequence continues at coordinate 4,074 of NW_027440414.1, forward strand.
TCATTGATCGCTCACTCGGCAACTTGTATGAAGCAGGATTTCTACTTTCCCCTTAGCGCTTCATTGATCGTGTACTCTTGAGTGTAGATCGGGCTGAGAATGACGCAGCCATGGGAAAGTTGACAGTTAAGCCTATCTAGTAACAGCCCATCATAGGCTAGCTGGGTGATCTTGTAACTTGTACCATGTCGGAGTTTGATTTTCCCATAGGGTTTCATTGATCGTGTACTCTTGAGTGTAGCTCGGGCTGAGAAGGTCGCAGCCATGGGAAAGTTGACAGTTAAGCCTATCTAGTGACAACCCATCATAGGCTAGCTGGGTGATCTTGCAACTTGTATCATGCCGGAGTTTGATTTTCACCATAGGGTTTCATTGATCGCTTACTCGGCAACTTGTATCAAGCAGGATTTCTACTTTCCCCTTAGCGCTTCATTGATCGTGTACTCTTGAGTGTAGATCGGGCTGAGAATGACGCAGCCATGGGAAAGTTGACAGTTAAGCCTATCTAGTGACAGCCCATCATAGGCTAGCTGGGTGATCTTGAAACTTGTACCATGTCAGAGTTTGATTTTCCCCATAGGGTTTCATTGATCGTGTACTCTTGAGTGTAGCTCGGGCTGAGAAGGTCGCAGCCATGGGAAAGTTGACAGTTAAGCCTATCTAGTGACAACCCATCATAGGCTAGCTGGGTGATCTTGCAACTTGTATTATGCCGGAGTTTGATTTTCACCATAGGGTTTCATTGATCGCTTACTCGGCAACTTGTATGAAGCAGGATTTCTACTTTCCCCTTAGCGCTTCATTGATCGTGTACTCTTGAGTGTAGCTCGGGCTGAGAATGACGCAGCCATGGGAAAGTTGACAGTTAAGCCTATCTAGTGACAGCCCATCATAGGCTAGCTGGGTGAGCTTGCAACTTGTACCATGTCGGAGTTTGATTTTCCCCATAGGGTTTCATTGATCGTGTACTCTTGAGTGTAGCTCGGGCTGAGAAGGTCGCAGCCATGGGAAAGTTGACAGTTAAGCCTATCTAGTGACAACCCATCATAGGCTAAGCTGGGTGATCTTGCAACTTGTATCATGCCGGAGTTTGATTTTCACCATAGGGTTTCATTGATCGCTCACTCGGCAACTTGTATCAAGCAGGATTTCTACTTTCCCCTTAGCGCTTCATTGATCGTGTACTCTTGAGTGTAGATCGGGCTGAGAATGACGCAGCCATGGGAAAGTTGACAGTTAAGCCTATCTAGTGACAGCCCATCATAGGCTAGCTGGGTGATCTTGAAACTTGTACCATGTCGGAGTTTGATTTTCCCCATAGGGTTTCATTGATCGTGTACTCTTGAGTGTAGCTCGGGCTGAGAAGGTCGCAGCCATGGGAAAGTTGACAGTTAAGCCTATCTAGTGACAACCCATCATAGGCTAGCTGGGTGATCTTGCAACTTGTATTATGCCGGAGTTTGATTTTCACCATAGGGTTTCATTGATCGCTTACTCGGCAACTTGTATGAAGCAGGATTTCTACTTTCCCCTTAGCGCTTCATTGATCGTGTACTCTTGAGTGTAGCTCGGGCTGAGAATGACGCAGCCATGGGAAAGTTGACAGTTAAGCCTATCTAGTGACAGCCCATCATAGGCTAGCTGGGTGAGCTTGCAACTTGTACCATGTCGGAGTTTGATTTTCCCCATAGGGTTTCATTGATCGTGTACTCTTGAGTGTAGCTCGGGCTGAGAAGGTCGCAGCCATGGGAAAGTTGACAGTTAAGCCTATCTAGTGACAACCCATCATAGGCTAGCTGGGTGATCTTGCAACTTGTATCATGCCGGAGTTTGATTTTTACCATAGGGTTTCATTGATCGCTCACTCGGCAACTTGTATCAAGCAGGATTTCTACTTTCCCTTAGCGCTTCATTGATCGTGTACTCTTGAGTGTAGATCGGGCTGAGAATGACGCAGCCATGGGAAAGTTGACAGTTAAGCCTATCTAGTGACAGCCCATCATAGGCTAGCTGGGTGATCTTGAAACTTGTACCATGTCGGAGTTTGATTTTCCCCATAGGGTTTCATTGATCGTGTACTCTTGAGTGTAGCTCGGGCTGAGAAGGTCGCAGCCATGGGAAAGTTGACAGTTAAGCCTATCTAGTGACAACCCATCATAGGCTAGCTGGGTGATCTTGCAACTTGTATTATGCCGGAGTTTGATTTTCACCATAGGGTTCATTGATCGCTTACTCGGCAACTTGTATGAAGCAGGATTTCTACTTTCCCCTTAGCGCTTCATTGATCGTGTACTCTTGAGTGTAGCTCGGGCTGAGAATGACGCAGCCATGGGAAAGTTGACAGTTAAGCCTATCTAGTGACAGCCCATCATAGGCTAGCTGGGTGAGCTTGCAACTTGTACCATGTCGGAGTTTGATTTTCCCCATAGGGTTTCATTGATCGTGTACTCTTGAGTGTAGCTCGGGCTGAGAAGGTCGCAGCCATGGGAAAGTTGACAGTTAAGCCTATCTAGTGACAACCCATCATAGGCTAGCTGGGTGATCTTGCAACTTGTATCATGCCGGAGTTTGATTTTCACCATAGGGTTTCATTGATCGCTTACTCGGCATTTGTATGAAGCAGGATTTCTACTTTCCCCTTAGCGCTTCATTGATCGTGTACTCTTGAGTGTAGCTCGGGCTGAGAATGACGCAGCCATGGGAAAGTTGACAGTTAAGCCTATCTAGTGACAGCCCATCATAGGCTAGCTGGGTGAGCTTGCAACTTGTACCATGTCGGAGTTTGATTTTCCCCATAGGGTTTCATTGATCGTGTACTCTTGAGTGTAGCTCGGGCTGAGAAGGTCGCAGCCATGGGAAAGTTGACAGTTAAGCCTATCTAGTGACAACCCATCATAGGCTAGCTGGGTGATCTTGCAACTTGTATCATGCCGGAGTTTGATTTTCACCATAGGGTTTCATTGATCGCTCACTCGGCAACTTGTATGAAGCAGGATTTCTACTTTCCCCTTAGCGCTTCATTGATCGTGTACTCTTGAGTGTAGCTCGGGCTGAGAATGACGCAGCCATGGGAAAGTTGACAGTTAAGCCTATCTAGTGACAGCCCATCATAGGCTAGCTGGGTGAGCTTGCAACTTGTACCATGTCGGAGTTTGATTTTCCCCATAGGGTTTCATTGATCGTGTACTCTTGAGTGTAGCTCGGGCTGAGAAGGTCGCAGCCATGGGAAAGTTGACAGTTAAGCCTATCTAGTGACAACCCATCATAGGCTAGCTGGGTGATCTTGCAACTTGTATCATGCCGGAGTTTGATTTTCACCATAGGGTTTCATTGATCGCTTACTCGGCATTTTGTATGAAGCAGGATTTCTACTTTCCCCTTAGCGCTTCATTGATCGTGTACTCTTGAGTGTAGCTCGGGCTGAGAATGACGCAGCCATTAGAAAGTTGACAGTTAAGCCTATCTAGTGACAGCCCATCATAGGCTAGCTGGGTGAGCTTGCAACTTGTACCATGTCGGAGTTTGATTTTCCCCATAGGGTTTCATTGATCGTGTACTCTTGAGTGTAGCTCGGGCTGAGAAGGTCGCAGCCATGGGAAAGTTGACAGTTAAGCCTATCTAGTGACAACCCATCATAGGCTAGCTGGGTGATCTTGCAACTTGTATCATGCCGGAGTTTGATTTTCACCATAGGGTTTCATTGATCGCTCACTCGGCAACTTGTATGAAGCAGGATTTCTACTTTCCCCTTAGCGCTTCATTGATCGTGTACTCTTGAGTGTAGATCGGGCTGAGAATGACGCAGCCATGGGAAAGTTGACAGTTAAGCCTATCTAGTGACAGCCCATCATAGGCTAGCTGGGTGATCTTGTAACTTGTACCATGTCGGAGTTTGATTTTCCCCATAGGGTTTCATTGATCGTGTACTCTTGAGTGTAGCTCGGGCTGAGAAGGTCGCAGCCATGGGAAAGTTGACAGTTAAGCCTATCTAGTGACAACCCATCATAGGCTAGCTGGGTGATCTTGCAACTTGTATCATGCCGGAGTTTGATTTTCACCATAGGGTTTCATTGATCGCTTACTCGGCAACTTGTATGAAGCAGGATTTCTACTTTCCCCTTAGCGCTTCATTGATCGTGTACTCTTGAGTGTAGATCGGGCTGAGAATGACGCAGCCATGGGAAAGTTGACAGTTAAGCCTATCTAGTGACAGCCCATCATAGGCTAGCTGGGTGAGCTTGCAACTTGTACCATGTCGGAGTTTGATTTTCCCCATAGGGTTTCATTGATCGTGTACTCTTGAGTGTAGCTCGGGCTGAGAAGGTCGCAGCCATGGGAAAGTTGACAGTTAAGCCTATCTAGTGACAACCCATCATAGGCTAGCTGGGTGATCTTGCAACTTGTATCATGCCGGAGTTTGATTTTCACCATAGGGTTTCATTGATCGCTCACTCGGCAACTTGTATCAAGCAGGATTTCTACTTTCCCCTTAGCGCTTCATTGATCGTGTACTCTTGAGTGTAGCTCGGGCTGAGAATGACGCAGCCATGGGAAAGTTGACAGATAAGCCTATCTAGTGACAGCCCATCATAGGCTAGCTGGGTGAGCTTGCAACTTGTACCATGTCGGAGTTTGATTTTCCCCATAGGGTTTCATTGATCGTGTACTCTTGAGTGTAGCTCGGGCTGAGAAGGTCGCAGCCATGGGAAAGTTAACAGTTAAGCCTATCTAGTGACAACCCATCATAGGCTAGCTGGGTGATCTTGCAACTTGTATCATGCCGGAGTTTGATTTTCACCATAGGGTTTCATTGATCGCTCACTCGGCAACTTGTATGAAGCAGGATTTCTACTTTCCCCTTAGCGCTTCATTGATCGTGTACTCTTGAGTGTAGCTCGGGCTGAGAATGACGCAGCCATGGGAAAGTTGACAGTTAAGCCTATCTAGTGACAGCCCATCATAGGCTAGCTGGGTGAGCTTGCAACTTGTACCATGTCGGAGTTTGATTTTCCCCATAGGGTTTCATTGATCGTGTACTCTTGAGTGTAGCTCGGGCTGAGAAGGTCGCAGCCATGGGAAAGTTGACAGTTAAGCCTATCTAGTGACAACCCATCATAGGCTAGCTGGGTGATCTTGCAACTTGTATCATGCCGGAGTTTGATTTTCACCATAGGGTTTCATTGATCGCTTACTCGGCAACTTGTATGAAGCAGGATTTCTACTTTCCCCTTAGCGCTTCATTGATCGTGTACTCTTGAGTGTAGATCGGGCTGAGAATGACGCAGCCATGGGAAAGTTGACAGTTAAGCCTATCTAGTGACAGCACATCATAGGCTAGCTGGGTGAGCTTGCAACTTGTACCATGTCGGAGTTTGATTTTCCCCATAGGGTTTCATTGATTGTGTACTCTTGAGTGTAGCTCGGGCTGAGAAGGTCGCAGCCATGGGAAAGTTGACAGTTAAGCCTATCTAGTGACAACCCATCATAGGCTAGCTGGGTGATCTTGCAACTTGTATCATGCCGGAGTTTGATTTTCACCATAGGGTTTCATTGATTGCTTACTCGGCATTTTGTATGAAGCAGGATTTCTACTTTCCCCTTAGCGCTTCATTGATCGTGTACTCTTGAGTGTAGCTCGGGCTGAGAATGACGCAGCCATGGGAAAGTTGACAGTTAAGCCTATCTAGTGACAGCCCATCATAGGCTAGCTGGGTGAGCTTGCAACTTGTACCATGTCGGAGTTTGATTTTCCCCATAGGGTTTCATTGATCGTGTACTCTTGAGTGTAGCTCGGGCTGAGAAGGTCGCAGCCATGGGAAAGTTGACAGTTAAGCCTATCTAGTGACAACCCATCATAGGCTAGCTGGGTGATCTTGCAACTTGTATCATGCCGGAGTTTGATTTTCACCATAGGGTTTCATTGATCGCTCACTCGGCAACTTGTATGAAGCAGGATTTCTACTTTCCCCTTAGCGCTTCATTGATCGTGTACTCTTGAGTGTAGATCGGGCTGAGAATGACGCAGCCATGGGAAAGTTGACAGTTAAGCCTATCTAGTAACAGCCCATCATAGGCTAGCTGGGTGATCTTGTAACTTGTACCATGTCGGAGTTTGATTTTCCCCATAGGGTTTCATTGATCGTGTACTCTTGAGTGTAGCTCGGGCTGAGAAGGTCGCAGCCATGGGAAAGTTGACAGTTAAGCCTATCTAGTGACAACCCATCATAGGCTAGCTGGGTGATCTTGCAACTTGTATCATGCCGGAGTTTGATTTTCACCATAGGGTTTCATTGATCGCTTACTCGGCAACTTGTATGAAGCAGGATTTCTACTTTCCCCTTAGCGCTTCATTGATCGTGTACTCTTGAGTGTAGATCGGGCTGAGAATGACGCAGCCATGGGAAAGTTGACAGTTAAGCCTATCTAGTGACAGCCCATCATAGGCTAGCTGGGTGATCTTGAAACTTGTACCATGTCGGAGTTTGATTTTCCCCATAGGGTTTCATTGATCGTGTACTCTTGAGTGTAGCTCGGGCTGAGAAGGTCGCAGCCATGGGAAAGTTGACAGTTAAGCCTATCTAGTGACAACCCATCATAGGCTAGCTGGGTGATCTTGCAACTTGTATCATGCCGGAGTTTGATTTTCACCATAGGGTTTCATTGATCGCTCACTCGGCAACTTGTATCAAGCAGGATTTCTACTTTCCCCTTAGCGCTTCATTGATCGTGTACTCTTGAGTGTAGATCGGGCTGAGAATGACGCAGCCATGGGAAAGTTGACAGTTAAGCCTATCTAGTGACAGCCCATCATAGGCTAGCTGGGTGATCTTGAAACTTGTACCATGTCGGAGTTTGATTTTCCCCATAGGGTTTCATTGATCGTGTACTCTTGAGTGTAGCTCGGGCTGAGAAGGTCGCAGCCATGGGAAAGTTGACAGTTAAGCCTATCTAGTGACAACCCATCATAGGCTAGCTGGGTGATCTTGCAACTTGTATTATGCCGGAGTTTGATTTTCACCATAGGGTTTTATTGATCGCTTACTCGGCAACTTGTATGAAGCAGGATTTCTACTTTCCCCTTAGCGCTTCATTGATCGTGTACTCTTGAGTGTAGCTCGGGCTGAGAATGACGCAGCCATGGGAAAGTTGACAGTTAAGCCTATCTAGTGACAGCCCATCATAGGCTAGCTGGGTGAGCTTGCAACTTGTACCATGTCGGAGTTTGATTTTCCCCATAGGGTTTCATTGATCGTGTACTCTTGAGTGTAGCTCGGGCTGAGAAGGTCGCAGCCATGGGAAAGTTGACAGTTAAGCCTATCTAGTGACAACCCATCATAGGCTAGCTGGGTGATCTTGCAACTTGTATCATGCCGGAGTTTGATTTTCACCATAGGGTTTCATTGATCGCTCACTCGGCAACTTGTATCAAGCAGGATTTCTACTTTCCCCTTAGCGCTTCATTGATCGTGTACTCTTGAGTGTAGATCGGGCTGAGAATGACGCAGCCATGGGAAAGTTGACAGTTAAGCCTATCTAGTGACAGCCCATCATAGGCTAGCTGGGTGATCTTGAAACTTGTACCATGTCGGAGTTTGATTTTCCCCATAGGGTTTCATTGATCGTGTACTCTTGAGTGTAGCTCGGGCTGAGAAGGTCGCAGCCATGGGAAAGTTGACAGTTAAGCCTATCTAGTGACAACCCATCATAGGCTAGCTGGGTGATCTTGCAACTTGTATTATGCCGGAGTTTGATTTTCACCATAGGGTTTCATTGATCGCTTACTCGGCAACTTGTATGAAGCAGGATTTCTACTTTCCCCTTAGCGCTTCATTGATCGTGTACTCTTGAGTGTAGCTCGGGCTGAGAATGACGCAGCCATGGGAAAGTTGACAGTTAAGCCTATCTAGTGACAGCCCATCATAGGCTAGCTGGGTGAGCTTGCAACTTGTACCATGTCGGAGTTTGATTTTCCCCATAGGGTTTCATTGATCGTGTACTCTTGAGTGTAGCTCGGGCTGAGAAGGTCGCAGCCATGGGAAAGTTGACAGTTAAGCCTATCTAGTGACAACCCATCATAGGCTAGCTGGGTGATCTTGCAACTTGTATCATGCCGGAGTTTGATTTTCACCATAGGGTTTCATTGATCGCTTACTCGGCATTTTGTATGAAGCAGGATTTCTACTTTCCCCTTAGCGCTTCATTGATCGTGTACTCTTGAGTGTAGCTCGGGCTGAGAATGACGCAGCCATGGGAAAGTTGACAGTTAAGCCTATCTAGTGACAGCCCATCATAGGCTAGCTGGGTGAGCTTGCAACTTGTACCATGTCGGAGTTTGATTTTCCCCATAGGGTTTCATTGATCGTGTACTCTTGAGTGTAGCTCGGGCTGAGAAGGTCGCAGCCATGGGAAAGTTGACAGTTAAGCCTATCTAGTGACAACCCATCATAGGCTAGCTGGGTGATCTTGCAACTTGTATCATGCCGGAGTTTGATTTTCACCATAGGGTTTCATTGATCGCTCACTCGGCAACTTGTATGAAGCAGGATTTCTACTTTCCCCTTAGCGCTTCATTGATCGTGTACTCTTGAGTGTAGATCGGGCTGAGAATGACGCAGCCATGGGAAAGTTGACAGTTAAGCCTATCTAGTGACAGCCCATCATAGGCTAGCTGGGTGATCTTGTAACTTGTACCATGTCGGAGTTTGATTTTCCCCATAGGGTTTCATTGATCGTGTACTCTTGAGTGTAGCTCGGGCTGAGAAGGTCGCAGCCATGGGAAAGTTGACAGTTAAGCCTATCTAGTGACAACCCATCATAGGCTAGCTGGGTGATCTTGCAACTTGTATCATGCCGGAGTTTGATTTTCACCATAGGGTTTCATTGATCGCTTACTCGGCAACTTGTATGAAGCAGGATTTCTACTTTCCCCTTAGCGCTTCATTGATCGTGTACTCTTGAGTGTAGATCGGGCTGAGAATGACGCAGCCATGGGAAAGTTGACAGTTAAGCCTATCTAGTGACAGCCCATCATAGGCTAGCTGGGTGAGCTTGCAACTTGTACCATGTCGGAGTTTGATTTTCCCCATAGGGTTTCATTGATCGTGTACTCTTGAGTGTAGCTCGGGCTGAGAAGGTCGCAGCCATGGGAAAGTTGACAGTTAAGCCTATCTAGTGACAACCCATCATAGGCTAGCTGGGTGATTTTGCAACTTGTATCATGCCGGAGTTTGATTTTCACCATAGGGTTTCATTGATCGCTCACTCGGCAACTTGTATCAAGCAGGATTTCTACTTTCCCCTTAGCGCTTCATTGATCGTGTACTCTTGAGTGTAGATCGGGCTGAGAATGACGCAGCCATGGGAAAGTTGACAGTTAAGCCTATCTAGTGACAGCCCATCATAGGCTAGCTGGGTGATCTTGAAACTTGTACCATGTCGGAGTTTGATTTTCCCCATAGGGTTTCATTGATCGTGTACTCTTGAGTGTAGCTCGGGCTGAGAAGGTCGCAGCCATGGGAAAGTTGACAGTTAAGCCTATCTAGTGACAACCCATCATAGGCTAGCTGGGTGATCTTGCAACTTGTATTATGCCGGAGTTTGATTTTCACCATAGGGTTTCATTGATCGCTTACTCGGCAACTTGTATGAAGCAGGATTTCTACTTTCCCCTTAGCGCTTCATTGATCGTGTACTCTTGAGTGTAGCTCGGGCTGAGAATGACGCAGCCATGGGAAAGTTGACAGTTAAGCCTATCTAGTGACAGCCCATCATAGGCTAGCTGGGTGAGCTTGCAACTTGTACCATGTCGGAGTTTGATTTTCCCCATAGGGTTTCATTGATCGTGTACTCTTGAGTGTAGCTCGGGCTGAGAAGGTCGCAGCCATGGGAAAGTTGACAGTTAAGCCTATCTAGTGACAACCCATCATAGGCTAGCTGGGTGATCTTGCAACTTGTATCATGCCGGAGTTTGATTTTCACCATAGGGTTTCATTGATCGCTTACTCGGCATTTTGTATGAAGCAGGATTTCTACTTTCCCCTTAGCGCTTCATTGATCGTGTACTCTTGAGTGTAGCTCGGGCTGAGAATGACGCAGCCATGGGAAAGTTGACAGTTAAGCCTATCTAGTGACAGCCCATCATAGGCTAGCTGGGTGAGCTTGCAACTTGTACCATGTCGGAGTTTGATTTTCCCAATAGGGTTTCATTGATCGTGTACTCTTGAGTGTAGCTCGGGCTGAGAAGGTCGCAGCCATGGGAAAGTTGACAGTTAAGCCTATCTAGTGACAACCCATCATAGGCTAGCTGGGTGATCTTGCAACTTGTATCATGCCGGAGTTTGATTTTCACCATAGGGTTTCATTGATCGCTTACTCGGCAACTTGTATGAAGCAGGATTTCTACTTTCCCCTTAGCGCTTCATTGATCGTGTACTCTTGAGTGTAGATCGGGCTGAGAATGACGCAGCCATGGGAAAGTTGACAGTTAAGCCTATCTAGTGACAGCCCATCATAGGCTAGCTGGGTGAGCTTGCAACTTGTACCATGTCGGAGTTTGATTTTCCCCATAGGGTTTCATTGATCGTGTACTCTTGAGTGTAGCTCGGGCTGAGAAGGTCGCAGCCATGGGAAAGTTGACAGTTAAGCCTATCTAGTGACAACCCATCATAGGCTAGCTGGGTGATCTTGCAACTTGTATCATGCCGGAGTTTGATTTTCACCATAGGGTTTCATTGATCGCTCACTCGGCAACTTGTATCAAGCAGGATTTCTACTTTCCCCTTAGCGCTTCATTGATCGTGTACTCTTGAGTGTAGCTCGGGCTGAGAATGACGCAGCCATGGGAAAGTTGACAGATAAGCCTATCTAGTGACAGCCCATCATAGGCTAGCTGGGTGAGCTTGCAACTTGTACCATGTCGGAGTTTGATTTTCCCCATAGGGTTTCATTGATCGTGTACTCTTGAGTGTAGCTCGGGCTGAGAAGGTCGCAGCCATGGGAAAGTTAACAGTTAAGCCTATCTAGTGACAACCCATCATAGGCTAGCTGGGTGATCTTGCAACTTGTATCATGCCGGAGTTTGATTTTCACCATAGGGTTTCATTGATCGCTCACTCGGCAACTTGTATGAAGCAGGATTTCTACTTTCCCCTTAGCGCTTCATTGATCGTGTACTCTTGAGTGTAGCTCGGGCTGAGAATGACGCAGCCATGGGAAAGTTGACAGTTAAGCCTATCTAGTGACAGCCCATCATAGGCTAGCTGGGTGAGCTTGCAACTTGTACCATGTCGGAGTTTGATTTTCCCCATAGGGTTTCATTGATCGTGTACTCTTGAGTGTAGCTCGGGCTGAGAAGGTCGCAGCCATGGGAAAGTTGACAGTTAAGCCTATCTAGTGACAACCCATCATAGGCTAGCTGGGTGATCTTGCAACTTGTATCATGCCGGAGTTTGATTTTCACCATAGGGTTTCATTGATCGCTCACTCGGCAACTTGTATGAAGCAGGATTTCTACTTTCCCCTTAGCGCTTCATTGATCGTGTACTCTTGAGTGTAGATCGGGCTGAGAATGACGCAGCCATGGGAAAGTTGACAGTTAAGCCTATCTAGTAACAGCCCATCATAGGCTAGCTGGGTGATCTTGTAACTTGTACCATGTCGGAGTTTGATTTTCCCCATAGGGTTTCATTGATCGTGTACTCTTGAGTGTAGCTCGGGCTGAGAAGGTCGCAGCCATGGGAAAGTTGACAGTTAAGCCTATCTAGTGACAACCCATCATAGGCTAGCTGGGTGATCTTGCAACTTGTATCATGCCGGAGTTTGATTTTCACCATAGGGTTTCATTGATCGCTTACTCGGCAACTTGTATCAAGCAGGATTTCTACTTTCCCCTTAGCGCTTCATTGATCGTGTACTCTTGAGTGTAGATCGGGCTGAGAATGACGCAGCCATGGGAAAGTTGACAGTTAAGCCTATCTAGTGACAGCCCATCATAGGCTAGCTGGGTGATCTTGAAACTTGTACCATGTCGGAGTTTGATTTTCCCCATAGGGTTTCATTGATCGTGTACTCTTGAGTGTAGCTCGGGCTGAGAAGGTCGCAGCCATGGGAAAGTTGACAGTTAAGCCTATCTAGTGACAACCCATCATAGGCTAGCTGGGTGATCTTGCAACTTGTATTATGCCGGAGTTTGATTTTCACCATAGGGTTTCATTGATCGCTTACTCGGCAACTTGTATGAAGCAGGATTTCTACTTTCCCCTTAGCGCTTCATTGATCGTGTACTCTTGAGTGTAGCTCGGGCTGAGAATGACGCAGCCATGGGAAAGTTGACAGTTAAGCCTATCTAGTGACAGCCCATCATAGGCTAGCTGGGTGAGCTTGCAACTTGTACCATGTCGGAGTTTGATTTTCCCCATAGGGTTTCATTGATCGTGTACTCTTGAGTGTAGCTCGGGCTGAGAAGGTCGCAGCCATGGGAAAGTTGACAGTTAAGCCTATCTAGTGACAACCCATCATAGGCTAGCTGGGTGATCTTGCAACTTGTATCATGCCGGAGTTTGATTTTCACCATAGGGTTTCATTGATCGCTCACTCGGCAACTTGTATCAAGCAGGATTTCTACTTTCCCCTTAGCGCTTCATTGATCGTGTACTCTTGAGTGTAGATCGGGCTGAGAATGATGCAGCCATGGGAAAGTTGACAGTTAAGCCTATCTAGTGACAGCCCATCATAGGCTAGCTGGGTGATCTTGAAACTTGTACCATGTCGGAGTTTGATTTTCCCCATAGGGTTTCATTGATCGTGTACTCTTGAGTGTAGCTCGGGCTGAGAAGGTCGCAGCCATGGGAAAGTTGACAGTTAAGCCTATCTAGTGACAACCCATCATAGGCTAGCTGGGTGATCTTGCAACTTGTATTATGCCGGAGTTTGATTTTCACCATAGGGTTTCATTGATCGCTTACTCGGCAACTTGTATGAAGCAGGATTTCTACTTTCCCCTTAGCGCTTCATTGATCGTGTACTCTTGAGTGTAGCTCGGGCTGAGAATGACGCAGCCATGGGAAAGTTGACAGTTAAGCCTATCTAGTGACAGCCCATCATAGGCTAGCTGGGTGAGCTTGCAACTTGTACCATGTCGGAGTTTGATTTTCCCCATAGGGTTTCATTGATCGTGTACTCTTGAGTGTAGCTCGGGCTGAGAAGGTCGCAGCCATGGGAAAGTTGACAGTTAAGCCTATCTAGTGACAACCCATCATAGGCTAGCTGGGTGATCTTGCAACTTGTATCATGCCGGAGTTTGATTTTCACCATAGGGTTTCATTGATCGCTTACTCGGCATTTTGTATGAAGCAGGATTTCTACTTTCCCCTTAGCGCTTCATTGATCGTGTACTCTTGAGTGTAGCTCGGGCTGAGAATGACGCAGCCATGGGAAAGTTGACAGTTAAGCCTATCTAGTGACAGCCCATCATAGGCTAGCTGGGTGAGCTTGCAACTTGTACCATGTCGGAGTTTGATTTTCCCCATAGGGTTTCATTGATCGTGTACTCTTGAGTGTAGCTCGGGCTGAGAAGGTCGCAGCCATGGGAAAGTTGACAGTTAAGCCTATCTAGTGACAACCCATCATAGGCTAGCTGGGTGATCTTGCAACTTGTATCATGCCGGAGTTTGATTTTCACCATAGGGTTTCATTGATCGCTCACTCGGCAACTTGTATGAAGCAGGATTTCTACTTTCCCCTTAGCGCTTCATTGATCGTGTACTCTTGAGTGTAGATCGGGCTGAGAATGACGCAGCCATGGGAAAGTTGACAGTTAAGCCTATCTAGTGACAGCCCATCATAGGCTAGCTGGGTGATCTTGTAACTTGTACCATGTCGGAGTTTGATTTTCCCCATAGGGTTTCATTGATCGTGTACTCTTGAGTGTAGCTCGGGCTGAGAAGGTCGCAGCCATGGGAAAGTTGACAGTTAAGCCTATCTAGTGACAACCCATCATAGGCTAGCTGGGTGATCTTGCAACTTGTATCATGCCGGAGTTTGATTTTCACCATAGGGTTTCATTGATCGCTTACTCGGCAACTTGTATGAAGCAGGATTTCTACTTTCCCCTTAGCGCTTCATTGATCGTGTACTCTTGAGTGTAGATCGGGCTGAGAATGACGCAGCCATGGGAAAGTTGACAGTTAAGCCTATCTAGTGACAGCCCATCATAGGCTAGCTGGGTGAGCTTGCAACTTGTACCATGTCGGAGTTTGATTTTCCCCATAGGGTTTCATTGATCGTGTACTCTTGAGTGTAGCTCGGGCTGAGAAGGTCGCAGCCATGGGAAAGTTGACAGTTAAGCCTATCTAGTGACAACCCATCATAGGCTAGCTGGGTGATCTTGCAACTTGTATCATGCCGGAGTTTGATTTTCACCATAGGGTTTCATTGATCGCTCATTCGGCAACTTGTATCAAGCAGGATTTCTACTTTCCCCTTAGCGCTTCATTGATCGTGTACTCTTGAGTGTAGATCGGGCTGAGAATGACGCAGCCATGGGAAAGTTGACAGTTAAGCCTATCTAGTGACAGCCCATCATAGGCTAGCTGGGTGATCTTGAAACTTGTACCATGTCGGAGTTTGATTTTCCCCATAGGGTTTCATTGATCGTGTACTCTTGAGTGTAGCTCGGGCTGAGAAGGTCGCAGCCATGGGAAAGTTGACAGTTAAGCCTATCTAGTGACAACCCATCATAGGCTAGCTGGGTGATCTTGCAACTTGTATTATGCCGGAGTTTGATTTTCACCATAGGGTTTCATTGATCGCTTACTCGGCAACTTGTATGAAGCAGGATTTCTACTTTCCCCTTAGCGCTTCATTGATCGTGTACTCTTGAGTGTAGCTCGGGCTGAGAATGACGCAGCCATGGGAAAGTTGACAGTTAAGCCTATCTAGTGACAGCCCATCATAGGCTAGCTGGGTGAGCTTGCAACTTGTACCATGTCGGAGTTTGATTTTCCCCATAGGGTTTCATTGATCGTGTACTCTTGAGTGTAGCTCGGGCTGAGAAGGTCGCAGCCATGGGAAAGTTGACAGTTAAGCCTATCTAGTGACAACCCATCATAGGCTAGCTGGGTGATCTTGCAACTTGTATCATGCCGGAGTTTGATTTTCACCATAGGGTTTCATTGATCGCTTACTCGGCATTTTGTATGAAGCAGGATTTCTACTTTCCCCTTAGCGCTTCATTGATCGTGTACTCTTGAGTGTAGCTCGGGCTGAGAATGACGCAGCCATGGGAAAGTTGACAGTTAAGCCTATCTAGTGACAGCCCATCATAGGCTAGCTGGGTGAGCTTGCAACTTGTACCATGTCGGAGTTTGATTTTCCCAATAGGGTTTCATTGATCGTGTACTCTTGAGTGTAGCTCGGGCTGAGAAGGTCGCAGCCATGGGAAAGTTGACAGTTAAGCCTATCTAGTGACAACCCATCATAGGCTAGCTGGGTGATCTTGCAACTTGTATCATGCCGGAGTTTGATTTTCACCATAGGGTTTCATTGATCGCTCACTCGGCAACTTGTATGAAGCAGGATTTCTACTTTCCCCTTAGCGCTTCATTGATCGTGTACTCTTGAGTGTAGATCGGGCTGAGAATGACGCAGCCATGGGAAAGTTGACAGTTAAGCCTATCTAGTGACAGCCCATCATAGGCTAGCTGGGTGATCTTGTAACTTGTACCATGTCGGAGTTTGATTTTCCCCATAGGGTTTCATTGATCGTGTACTCTTGAGTGTAGCTCGGGCTGAGAAGGTCGCAGCCATGGGAAAGTTGACAGTTAAGCCTATCTAGTGACAACCCATCATAGGCTAGCTGGGTGATCTTGCAACTTGTATCATGCCGGAGTTTGATTTTCACCATAGGGTTTCATTGATCGCTTACTCGGCAACTTGTATGAAGCAGGATTTCTACTTTCCCCTTAGCGCTTCATTGATCGTGTACTCTTGAGTGTAGCTCGGGCTGAGAATGACGCAGCCATGGGAAAGTTGACAGTTAAGCCTATCTAGTGACAGCCCATCATAGGCTAGCTGGGTGAGCTTGCAACTTGTACCATGTCGGAGTTTGATTTTCCCCATAGGGTTTCATTGATCGTGTACTCTTGAGTGTAGCTCGGGCTGAGAAGGTCGCAGCCATGGGAAAGTTGACAGTTAAGCCTATCTAGTGACAACCCATCATAGGCTAGCTGGGTGATCTTGCAACTTGTATCATGCCGGAGTTTGATTTTCACCATAGGGTTTCATTGATCGCTCACTCGGCAACTTGTATCAAGCAGGATTTCTACTTTCCCCTTAGCGCTTCATTGATCGTGTACTCTTGAGTGTAGATCGGGCTGAGAATGACGCAGCCATGGGAAAGTTGACAGTTAAGCCTATCTAGTGACAGCCCATCATAGGCTAGCTGGGTGATCTTGAAACTTGTACCATGTCGGAGTTTGATTTTCCCCATAGGGTTTCATTGATCGTGTACTCTTGAGTGTAGCTCGGGCTGAGAAGGTCGCAGCCATGGGAAAGTTGACAGTTAAGCCTATCTAGTGACAACCCATCATAGGCTAGCTGGGTGATCTTGCAACTTGTATTATGCCGGAGTTTGATTTTCACCATAGGGTTTCATTGATCGCTTACTCGGCAACTTGTATGAAGCAGGATTTCTACTTTCCCCTTAGCGCTTCATTGATCGTGTACTCTTGAGTGTAGCTCGGGCTGAGAATGACGCAGCCATGGGAAAGTTGACAGTTAAGCCTATCTAGTGACAGCCCATCATAGGCTAGCTGGGTGAGCTTGCAACTTGTACCATGTCGGAGTTTGATTTTCCCCATAGGGTTTCATTGATCGTGTACTCTTGAGTGTAGCTCGGGCTGAGAAGGTCGCAGCCATGGGAAAGTTGACAGTTAAGCCTATCTAGTGACAACCCATCATAGGCTAGCTGGGTGATCTTGCAACTTGTATCATGCCGGAGTTTGATTTTCACCATAGGGTTTCATTGATCGCTCACTCGGCAACTTGTATCAAGCAGGATTTCTACTTTCCCCTTAGCGCTTCATTGATCGTGTACTCTTGAGTGTAGATCGGGCTGAGAATGACGCAGCCATGGGAAAGTTGACAGTTAAGCCTATCTAGTGACAGCCCATCATAGGCTAGCTGGGTGATCTTGAAACTTGTACCATGTCGGAGTTTGATTTTCCCCATAGGGTTTCATTGATCGTGTACTCTTGAGTGTAGCTCGGGCTGAGAAGGTCGCAGCCATGGGAAAGTTGACAGTTAAGCCTATCTAGTGACAACCCATCATAGGCTAGCTGGGTGATCTTGCAACTTGTATTATGCCGGAGTTTGATTTTCACCATAGGGTTTCATTGATCGCTTACTCGGCAACTTGTATGAAGCAGGATTTCTACTTTCCCCTTAGCGCTTCATTGATCGTGTACTCTTGAGTGTAGCTCGGGCTGAGAATGACGCAGCCATGGGAAAGTTGACAGTTAAGCCTATCTAGTGACAGCCCATCATAGGCTAGCTGGGTGAGCTTGCAACTTGTACCATGTCGGAGTTTGATTTTCCCCATAGGGTTTCATTGATCGTGTACTCTTGAGTGTAGCTCGGGCTGAGAAGGTCGCAGCCATGGGAAAGTTGACAGTTAAGCCTATCTAGTGACAACCCATCATAGGCTAGCTGGGTGATCTTGCAACTTGTATCATGCCGGAGTTTGATTTTCACCATAGGGTTTCATTGATCGCTCACTCGGCAACTTGTATCAAGCAGGATTTCTACTTTCCCCTTAGCGCTTCATTGATCGTGTACTCTTGAGTGTAGATCGGGCTGAGAATGACGCAGCCATGGGAAAGTTGACAGTTAAGCCTATCTAGTGACAGCCCATCATAGGCTAGCTGGGTGATCTTGAAACTTGTACCATGTCGGAGTTTGATTTTCCCCATAGGGTTTCATTGATCGTGTACTCTTGAGTGTAGCTCGGGCTGAGAAGGTCGCAGCCATGGGAAAGTTGACAGTTAAGCCTATCTAGTGACAACCCATCATAGGCTAGCTGGGTGATCTTGCAACTTGTATTATGCCGGAGTTTGATTTTCACCATAGGGTTTCATTGATCGCTTACTCGGCAACTTGTATGAAGCAGGATTTCTACTTTCCCCTTAGCGCTTCATTGATCGTGTACTCTTGAGTGTAGCTCGGGCTGAGAATGACGCAGCCATGGGAAAGTTGACAGTTAAGCCTATCTAGTGACAGCCCATCATAGGCTAGCTGGGTGAGCTTGCAACTTGTACCATGTCGGAGTTTGATTTTCCCCATAGGGTTTCATTGATCGTGTACTCTTGAGTGTAGCTCGGGCTGAGAAGGTCGCAGCCATGGGAAAGTTGACAGTTAAGCCTATCTAGTGACAACCCATCATAGGCTAGCTGGGTGATCTTGCAACTTGTATCATGCCGGAGTTTGATTTTCACCATAGGGTTTCATTGATCGCTCACTCGGCAACTTGTATCAAGCAGGATTTCTACTTTCCCCTTAGCGCTTCATTGATCGTGTACTCTTGAGTGTAGATCGGGCTGAGAATGACGCAGCCATGGGAAAGTTGACAGTTAAGCCTATCTAGTGACAGCCCATCATAGGCTAGCTGGGTGATCTTGAAACTTGTACCATGTCGGAGTTTGATTTTCCCCATAGGGTTTCATTGATCGTGTACTCTTGAGTGTAGCTCGGGCTGAGAAGGTCGCAGCCATGGGAAAGTTGACAGTTAAGCCTATCTAGTGACAACCCATCATAGGCTAGCTGGGTGATCTTGCAACTTGTATTATGCCGGAGTTTGATTTTCACCATAGGGTTTCATTGATCGCTTACTCGGCAACTTGTATGAAGCAGGATTTCTACTTTCCCCTTAGCGCTTCATTGATCGTGTACTCTTGAGTGTAGCTCGGGCTGAGAATGACGCAGCCATGGGAAAGTTGACAGTTAAGCCTATCTAGTGACAGCCCATCATAGGCTAGCTGGGTGAGCTTGCAACTTGTACCATGTCGGAGTTTGATTTTCCCCATAGGGTTTCATTGATCGTGTACTCTTGAGTGTAGCTCGGGCTGAGAAGGTCGCAGCCATGGGAAAGTTGACAGTTAAGCCTATCTAGTGACAACCCATCATAGGCTAGCTGGGTGATCTTGCAACTTGTATCATGCCGGAGTTTGATTTTCACCATAGGGTTTCATTGATCGCTTACTCGGCATTTTGTATGAAGCAGGATTTCTACTTTCCCCTTAGCGCTTCATTGATCGTGTACTCTTGAGTGTAGCTCGGGCTGAGAATGACGCAGCCATGGGAAAGTTGACAGTTAAGCCTATCTAGTGACAGCCCATCATAGGCTAGCTGGGTGAGCTTGCAACTTGTACCATGTCGGAGTTTGATTTTCCCCATAGGGTTTCATTGATCGTGTACTCTTGAGTGTAGCTCGGGCTGAGAAGGTCGCAGCCATGGGAAAGTTGACAGTTAAGCCTATCTAGTGACAACCCATCATAGGCTAGCTGGGTGATCTTGCAACTTGTATCATGCCGGAGTTTGATTTTCACCATAGGGTTTCATTGATCGCTCACTCGGCAACTTGTATGAAGCAGGATTTCTACTTTCCCCTTAGCGCTTCATTGATCGTGTACTCTTGAGTGTAGCTCGGGCTGAGAATGACGCAGCCATGGGAAAGTTGACAGTTAAGCCTATCTAGTGACAGCCCATCATAGGCTAGCTGGGTGAGCTTGCAACTTGTACCATGTCGGAGTTTGATTTTCCCCATAGGGTTTCATTGATCGTGTACTCTTGAGTGTAGCTCGGGCTGAGAAGGTCGCAGCCATGGGAAAGTTGACAGTTAAGCCTATCTAGTGACAACCCATCATAGGCTAGCTGGGTGATCTTGCAACTTGTATCATGCCGGAGTTTGATTTTCACCATAGGGTTTCATTGATCGCTTACTCGGCATTTTGTATGAAGCAGGATTTCTACTTTCCCCTTAGCGCTTCATTGATCGTGTACTCTTGAGTGTAGCTCGGGCTGAGAATGACGCAGCCATGGGAAAGTTGACAGTTAAGCCTATCTAGTGACAGCCCATCATAGGCTAGCTGGGTGAGCTTGCAACTTGTACCATGTCGGAGTTTGATTTTCCCCATAGGGTTTCATTGATCGTGTACTCTTGAGTGTAGCTCGGGCTGAGAAGGTCGCAGCCATGGGAAAGTTGACAGTTAAGCCTATCTAGTGACAACCCATCATAGGCTAGCTGGGTGATCTTGCAACTTGTATCATGCCGGAGTTTGATTTTCACCATAGGGTTTCATTGATCGCTCACTCGGCAACTTGTATGAAGCAGGATTTCTACTTTCCCCTTAGCGCTTCATTGATCGTGTACTCTTGAGTGTAGATCGGGCTGAGAATGACGCAGCCATGGGAAAGTTGACAGTTAAGCCTATCTAGTGACAGCCCATCATAGGCTAGCTGGGTGATCTTGTAACTTGTACCATGTCGGAGTTTGATTTTCCCCATAGGGTTTCATTGATCGTGTACTCTTGAGTGTAGCTCGGGCTGAGAAGGTCGCAGCCATGGGAAAGTTGACAGTTAAGCCTATCTAGTGACAACCCATCATAGGCTAGCTGGGTGATCTTGCAACTTGTATCATGCCGGAGTTTGATTTTCACCATAGGGTTTCATTGATCGCTTACTCGGCAACTTGTATGAAGCAGGATTTCTACTTTCCCCTTAGCGCTTCATTGATCGTGTACTCTTGAGTGTAGATCGGGCTGAGAATGACGCAGCCATGGGAAAGTTGACAGTTAAGCCTATCTAGTGACAGCCCATCATAGGCTAGCTGGGTGAGCTTGCAACTTGTACCATGTCGGAGTTTGATTTTCCCCATAGGGTTTCATTGATCGTGTACTCTTGAGTGTAGCTCGGGCTGAGAAGGTCGCAGCCATGGGAAAGTTGACAGTTAAGCCTATCTAGTGACAACCCATCATAGGCTAGCTGGGTGATCTTGCAACTTGTATCATGCCGGAGTTTGATTTTCACCATAGGGTTTCATTGATCGCTCACTCGGCAACTTGTATCAAGCAGGATTTCTACTTTCCCCTTAGCGCTTCATTGATCGTGTACTCTTGAGTGTAGCTCGGGCTGAGAATGACGCAGCCATGGGAAAGTTGACAGATAAGCCTATCTAGTGACAGCCCATCATAGGCTAGCTGGGTGAGCTTGCAACTTGTACCATGTCGGAGTTTGATTTTCCCCATAGGGTTTCATTGATCGTGTACTCTTGAGTGTAGCTCGGGCTGAGAAGGTCGCAGCCATAGGAAAGTTAACAGTTAAGCCTATCTAGTGACAACCCATCATAGGCTAGCTGGGTGATCTTGCAACTTGTATCATGCCGGAGTTTGATTTTCACCATAGGGTTTCATTGATCGCTCACTCGGCAACTTGTATGAAGCAGGATTTCTACTTTCCCCTTAGCGCTTCATTGATCGTGTACTCTTGAGTGTAGCTCGGGCTGAGAATGACGCAGCCATGGGAAAGTTGACAGTTAAGCCTATCTAGTGACAGCCCATCATAGGCTAGCTGGGTGAGCTTGCAACTTGTACCATGTCGGAGTTTGATTTTCCCCATAGGGTTTCATTGATCGTGTACTCTTGAGTGTAGCTCGGGCTGAGAAGGTCGCAGCCATGGGAAAGTTGACAGTTAAGCCTATCTAGTGACAACCCATCATAGGCTAGCTGGGTGATCTTGCAACTTGTATCATGCCGGAGTTTGATTTTCACCATAGGGTTTCATTGATCGCTTACTCGGCAACTTGTATGAAGCAGGATTTCTACTTTCCCCTTAGCGCTTCATTGATCGTGTACTCTTGAGTGTAGATCGGGCTGAGAATGACGCAGCCATGGGAAAGTTGACAGTTAAGCCTATCTAGTGACAGCACATCATAGGCTAGCTGGGTGAGCTTGCAACTTGTACCATGTCGGAGTTTGATTTTCCCCATAGGGTTTCATTGATTGTGTACTCTTGAGTGTAGCTCGGGCTGAGAAGGTCGCAGCCATGGGAAAGTTGACAGTTAAGCCTATCTAGTGACAACCCATCATAGGCTAGCTGGGTGATCTTGCAACTTGTATCATGCCGGAGTTTGATTTTCACCATAGGGTTTCATTGATTGCTTACTCGGCATTTTGTATGAAGCAGGATTTCTACTTTCCCCTTAGCGCTTCATTGATCGTGTACTCTTGAGTGTAGCTCGGGCTGAGAATGACGCAGCCATGGGAAAGTTGACAGTTAAGCCTATCTAGTGACAGCCCATCATAGGCTAGCTGGGTGAGCTTGCAACTTGTACCATGTCGGAGTTTGATTTTCCCCATAGGGTTTCATTGATCGTGTACTCTTGAGTGTAGCTCGGGCTGAGAAGGTCGCAGCCATGGGAAAGTTGACAGTTAAGCCTATCTAGTGACAACCCATCATAGGCTAGCTGGGTGATCTTGCAACTTGTATCATGCCGGAGTTTGATTTTCACCATAGGGTTTCATTGATCGCTCACTCGGCAACTTGTATCAAGCAGGATTTCTACTTTCCCCTTAGCGCTTCATTGATCGTGTACTCTTGAGTGTAGATCGGGCTGAGAATGACGCAGCCATGGGAAAGTTGACAGTTAAGCCTATCTAGTGACAGCCCATCATAGGCTAGCTGGGTGATCTTGAAACTTGTACCATGTCGGAGTTTGATTTTCCCCATAGGGTTTCATTGATCGTGTACTCTTGAGTGTAGCTCGGGCTGAGAAGGTCGCAGCCATGGGAAAGTTGACAGTTAAGCCTATCTAGTGACAACCCATCATAGGCTAGCTGGGTGATCTTGCAACTTGTATTATGCCGGAGTTTGATTTTCACCATAGGGTTTCATTGATCGCTTACTCGGCAACTTGTATGAAGCAGGATTTCTACTTTCCCCTTAGCGCTTCATTGATCGTGTACTCTTGAGTGTAGCTCGGGCTGAGAATGACGCAGCCATGGGAAAGTTGACAGTTAAGCCTATCTAGTGACAGCCCATCATAGGCTAGCTGGGTGATCTTGCAACTTGTACCATGTCGGAGTTTGATTTTCCCCATAGGGTTTCATTGATCGTGTACTCTTGAGTGTAGCTCGGGCTGAGAAGGTCGCAGCCATGGGAAAGTTGACAGTTAAGCCTATCTAGTGACAACCCATCATAGGCTAGCTGGGTGATCTTGCAACTTGTATCATGCCGGAGTTTGATTTTCACCATAGGGTTTCATTGATCGCTCACTCGGCAACTTGTATCAAGCAGGATTTCTACTTTCCCCTTAGCGCTTCATTGATCGTGTACTCTTGAGTGTAGATCGGGCTGAGAATGACGCAGCCATGGGAAAGTTGACAGTTAAGCCTATCTAGTGACAGCCCATCATAGGCTAGCTGGGTGATCTTGAAACTTGTACCATGTCGGAGTTTGATTTTCCCCATAGGGTTTCATTGATCGTGTACTCTTGAGTGTAGCTCGGGCTGAGAAGGTCGCAGCCATGGGAAAGTTGACAGTTAAGCCTATCTAGTGACAACCCATCATAGGCTAGCTGGGTGATCTTGCAACTTGTATTATGCCGGAGTTTGATTTTCACCATAGGGTTTCATTGATCGCTTACTCGGCAACTTGTATGAAGCAGGATTTCTACTTTCCCCTTAGCGCTTCATTGATCGTGTACTCTTGAGTGTAGCTCGGGCTGAGAATGACGCAGCCATGGGAAAGTTGACAGTTAAGCCTATCTAGTGACAGCCCATCATAGGCTAGCTGGGTGAGCTTGCAACTTGTACCATGTCGGAGTTTGATTTTCCCCATAGGGTTTCATTGATCGTGTACTCTTGAGTGTAGCTCGGGCTGAGAAGGTCGCAGCCATGGGAAAGTTGACAGTTAAGCCTATCTAGTGACAACCCATCATAGGCTAGCTGGGTGATCTTGCAACTTGTATCATGCCGGAGTTTGATTTTCACCATAGGGTTTCATTGATCGCTTACTCGGCATTTTGTATGAAGCAGGATTTCTACTTTCCCCTTAGCGCTTCATTGATCGTGTACTCTTGAGTGTAGCTCGGGCTGAGAATGACGCAGCCATGGGAAAGTTGACAGTTAAGCCTATCTAGTGACAGCCCATCATAGGCTAGCTGGGTGAGCTTGCAACTTGTACCATGTCGGAGTTTGATTTTCCCCATAGGGTTTCATTGATCGTGTACTCTTGAGTGTAGCTCGGGCTGAGAAGGTCGCAGCCATGGGAAAGTTGACAGTTAAGCCTATCTAGTGACAACCCATCATAGGCTAGCTGGGTGATCTTGCAACTTGTATCATGCCGGAGTTTGATTTTCACCATAGGGTTTCATTGATCGCTCACTCGGCAACTTGTATGAAGCAGGATTTCTACTTTCCCCTTAGCGCTTCATTGATCGTGTACTCTTGAGTGTAGCTCGGGCTGAGAATGACGCAGCCATGGGAAAGTTGACAGTTAAGCCTATCTAGTGACAGCCCATCATAGGCTAGCTGGGTGAGCTTGCAACTTGTACCATGTCGGAGTTTGATTTTCCCCATAGGGTTTCATTGATCGTGTACTCTTGAGTGTAGCTCGGGCTGAGAAGGTCGCAGCCATGGGAAAGTTGACAGTTAAGCCTATCTAGTGACAACCCATCATAGGCTAGCTGGGTGATCTTGCAACTTGTATCATGCCGGAGTTTGATTTTCACCATAGGGTTTCATTGATCGCTTACTCGGCATTTTGTATGAAGCA
This sequence comes from Leptodactylus fuscus, assembly GCF_031893055.1. Classification (NCBI taxonomy): domain Eukaryota; kingdom Metazoa; phylum Chordata; class Amphibia; order Anura; family Leptodactylidae; genus Leptodactylus; species Leptodactylus fuscus. The sequence continues at coordinate 28,896 of NW_027440414.1, forward strand.
GGATTTCTACTTTCCCCTTAGCGCTTCATTGATCGTGTACTCTTGAGTGTAGCTCGGGCTGAGAATGACGCAGCCATGGGAAAGTTGACAGTTAAGCCTATCTAGTGACAGCCCATCATAGGCTAGCTGGGTGAGCTTGCAACTTGTACCATGTCGGAGTTTGATTTTCCCCATAGGGTTTCATTGATCGTGTACTCTTGAGTGTAGCTCGGGCTGAGAAGGTCGCAGCCATGGGAAAGTTGACAGTTAAGCCTATCTAGTGACAACCCATCATAGGCTAGCTGGGTGATCTTGCAACTTGTATCATGCCGGAGTTTGATTTTCACCATAGGGTTTCATTGATCGCTCACTCGGCAACTTGTATGAAGCAGGATTTCTACTTTCCCCTTAGCGCTTCATTGATCGTGTACTCTTGAGTGTAGATCGGGCTGAGAATGACGCAGCCATGGGAAAGTTGACAGTTAAGCCTATCTAGTGACAGCCCATCATAGGCTAGCTGGGTGATCTTGTAACTTGTACCATGTCGGAGTTTGATTTTCCCCATAGGGTTTCATTGATCGTGTACTCTTGAGTGTAGCTCGGGCTGAGAAGGTCGCAGCCATGGGAAAGTTGACAGTTAAGCCTATCTAGTGACAACCCATCATAGGCTAGCTGGGTGATCTTGCAACTTGTATCATGCCGGAGTTTGATTTTCACCATAGGGTTTCATTGATCGCTTACTCGGCAACTTGTATGAAGCAGGATTTCTACTTTCCCCTTAGCGCTTCATTGATCGTGTACTCTTGAGTGTAGATCGGGCTGAGAATGACGCAGCCATGGGAAAGTTGACAGTTAAGCCTATCTAGTGACAGCCCATCATAGGCTAGCTGGGTGAGCTTGCAACTTGTACCATGTCGGAGTTTGATTTTCCCCATAGGGTTTCATTGATCGTGTACTCTTGAGTGTAGCTCGGGCTGAGAAGGTCGCAGCCATGGGAAAGTTGACAGTTAAGCCTATCTAGTGACAACCCATCATAGGCTAGCTGGGTGATCTTGCAACTTGTATCATGCCGGAGTTTGATTTTCACCATAGGGTTTCATTGATCGCTCACTCGGCAACTTGTATCAAGCAGGATTTCTACTTTCCCCTTAGCGCTTCATTGATCGTGTACTCTTGAGTGTAGCTCGGGCTGAGAATGACGCAGCCATGGGAAAGTTGACAGATAAGCCTATCTAGTGACAGCCCATCATAGGCTAGCTGGGTGAGCTTGCAACTTGTACCATGTCGGAGTTTGATTTTCCCCATAGGGTTTCATTGATCGTGTACTCTTGAGTGTAGCTCGGGCTGAGAAGGTCGCAGCCATAGGAAAGTTAACAGTTAAGCCTATCTAGTGACAACCCATCATAGGCTAGCTGGGTGATCTTGCAACTTGTATCATGCCGGAGTTTGATTTTCACCATAGGGTTTCATTGATCGCTCACTCGGCAACTTGTATGAAGCAGGATTTCTACTTTCCCCTTAGCGCTTCATTGATCGTGTACTCTTGAGTGTAGCTCGGGCTGAGAATGACGCAGCCATGGGAAAGTTGACAGTTAAGCCTATCTAGTGACAGCCCATCATAGGCTAGCTGGGTGAGCTTGCAACTTGTACCATGTCGGAGTTTGATTTTCCCCATAGGGTTTCATTGATCGTGTACTCTTGAGTGTAGCTCGGGCTGAGAAGGTCGCAGCCATGGGAAAGTTGACAGTTAAGCCTATCTAGTGACAACCCATCATAGGCTAGCTGGGTGATCTTGCAACTTGTATCATGCCGGAGTTTGATTTTCACCATAGGGTTTCATTGATCGCTTACTCGGCAACTTGTATGAAGCAGGATTTCTACTTTCCCCTTAGCGCTTCATTGATCGTGTACTCTTGAGTGTAGATCGGGCTGAGAATGACGCAGCCATGGGAAAGTTGACAGTTAAGCCTATCTAGTGACAGCACATCATAGGCTAGCTGGGTGAGCTTGCAACTTGTACCATGTCGGAGTTTGATTTTCCCCATAGGGTTTCATTGATTGTGTACTCTTGAGTGTAGCTCGGGCTGAGAAGGTCGCAGCCATGGGAAAGTTGACAGTTAAGCCTATCTAGTGACAACCCATCATAGGCTAGCTGGGTGATCTTGCAACTTGTATCATGCCGGAGTTTGATTTTCACCATAGGGTTTCATTGATTGCTTACTCGGCATTTTGTATGAAGCAGGATTTCTACTTTCCCCTTAGCGCTTCATTGATCGTGTACTCTTGAGTGTAGCTCGGGCTGAGAATGACGCAGCCATGGGAAAGTTGACAGTTAAGCCTATCTAGTGACAGCCCATCATAGGCTAGCTGGGTGAGCTTGCAACTTGTACCATGTCGGAGTTTGATTTTCCCCATAGGGTTTCATTGATCGTGTACTCTTGAGTGTAGCTCGGGCTGAGAAGGTCGCAGCCATGGGAAAGTTGACAGTTAAGCCTATCTAGTGACAACCCATCATAGGCTAGCTGGGTGATCTTGCAACTTGTATCATGCCGGAGTTTGATTTTCACCATAGGGTTTCATTGATCGCTCACTCGGCAACTTGTATGAAGCAGGATTTCTACTTTCCCCTTAGCGCTTCATTGATCGTGTACTCTTGAGTGTAGATCGGGCTGAGAATGACGCAGCCATGGGAAAGTTGACAGTTAAGCCTATCTAGTAACAGCCCATCATAGGCTAGCTGGGTGATCTTGTAACTTGTACCATGTCGGAGTTTGATTTTCCCCATAGGGTTTCATTGATCGTGTACTCTTGAGTGTAGCTCGGGCTGAGAAGGTCGCAGCCATGGGAAAGTTGACAGTTAAGCCTATCTAGTGACAACCCATCATAGGCTAGCTGGGTGATCTTGCAACTTGTATCATGCCGGAGTTTGATTTTCACCATAGGGTTTCATTGATCGCTTACTCGGCAACTTGTATGAAGCAGGATTTCTACTTTCCCCTTAGCGCTTCATTGATCGTGTACTCTTGAGTGTAGATCGGGCTGAGAATGACGCAGCCATGGGAAAGTTGACAGTTAAGCCTATCTAGTGACAGCCCATCATAGGCTAGCTGGGTGATCTTGAAACTTGTACCATGTCGGAGTTTGATTTTCCCCATAGGGTTTCATTGATCGTGTACTCTTGAGTGTAGCTCGGGCTGAGAAGGTCGCAGCCATGGGAAAGTTGACAGTTAAGCCTATCTAGTGACAACCCATCATAGGCTAGCTGGGTGATCTTGCAACTTGTATCATGCCGGAGTTTGATTTTCACCATAGGGTTTCATTGATCGCTCACTCGGCAACTTGTATCAAGCAGGATTTCTACTTTCCCCTTAGCGCTTCATTGATCGTGTACTCTTGAGTGTAGATCGGGCTGAGAATGACGCAGCCATGGGAAAGTTGACAGTTAAGCCTATCTAGTGACAGCCCATCATAGGCTAGCTGGGTGATCTTGAAACTTGTACCATGTCGGAGTTTGATTTTCCCCATAAGGTTTCATTGATCGTGTACTCTTGAGTGTAGCTCGGGCTGAGAAGGTCGCAGCCATGGGAAAGTTGACAGTTAAGCCTATCTAGTGACAACCCATCATAGGCTAGCTGGGTGATCTTGCAACTTGTATTATGCCGGAGTTTGATTTTCACCATAGGGTTTTATTGATCGCTTACTCGGCAACTTGTATGAAGCAGGATTTCTACTTTCCCCTTAGCGCTTCATTGATCGTGTACTCTTGAGTGTAGCTCGGGCTGAGAATGACGCAGCCATGGGAAAGTTGACAGTTAAGCCTATCTAGTGACAGCCCATCATAGGCTAGCTGGGTGAGCTTGCAACTTGTACCATGTCGGAGTTTGATTTTCCCCATAGGGTTTCATTGATCGTGTACTCTTGAGTGTAGCTCGGGCTGAGAAGGTCGCAGCCATGGGAAAGTTGACAGTTAAGCCTATCTAGTGACAACCCATCATAGGCTAGCTGGGTGATCTTGCAACTTGTATCATGCCGGAGTTTGATTTTCACCATAGGGTTTCATTGATCGCTCACTCGGCAACTTGTATCAAGCAGGATTTCTACTTTCCCCTTAGCGCTTCATTGATCGTGTACTCTTGAGTGTAGATCGGGCTGAGAATGACGCAGCCATGGGAAAGTTGACAGTTAAGCCTATCTAGTGACAGCCCATCATAGGCTAGCTGGGTGATCTTGAAACTTGTACCATGTCGGAGTTTGATTTTCCCCATAGGGTTTCATTGATCGTGTACTCTTGAGTGTAGCTCGGGCTGAGAAGGTCGCAGCCATGGGAAAGTTGACAGTTAAGCCTATCTAGTGACAACCCATCATAGGCTAGCTGGGTGATCTTGCAACTTGTATTATGCCGGAGTTTGATTTTCACCATAGGGTTTCATTGATCGCTTACTCGGCAACTTGTATGAAGCAGGATTTCTACTTTCCCCTTAGCGCTTCATTGATCGTGTACTCTTGAGTGTAGCTCGGGCTGAGAATGACGCAGCCATGGGAAAGTTGACAGTTAAGCCTATCTAGTGACAGCCCATCATAGGCTAGCTGGGTGAGCTTGCAACTTGTACCATGTCGGAGTTTGATTTTCCCCATAGGGTTTCATTGATCGTGTACTCTTGAGTGTAGCTCGGGCTGAGAAGGTCGCAGCCATGGGAAAGTTGACAGTTAAGCCTATCTAGTGACAACCCATCATAGGCTAGCTGGGTGATCTTGCAACTTGTATCATGCCGGAGTTTGATTTTCACCATAGGGTTTCATTGATCGCTTACTCGGCATTTTGTATGAAGCAGGATTTCTACTTTCCCCTTAGCGCTTCATTGATCGTGTACTCTTGAGTGTAGCTCGGGCTGAGAATGACGCAGCCATGGGAAAGTTGACAGTTAAGCCTATCTAGTGACAGCCCATCATAGGCTAGCTGGGTGAGCTTGCAACTTGTACCATGTCGGAGTTTGATTTTCCCCATAGGGTTTCATTGATCGTGTACTCTTGAGTGTAGCTCGGGCTGAGAAGGTCGCAGCCATGGGAAAGTTGACAGTTAAGCCTATCTAGTGACAACCCATCATAGGCTAGCTGGGTGATCTTGCAACTTGTATCATGCCGGAGTTTGATTTTCACCATAGGGTTTCATTGATCGCTCACTCGGCAACTTGTATGAAGCAGGATTTCTACTTTCCCCTTAGCGCTTCATTGATCGTGTACTCTTGAGTGTAGATCGGGCTGAGAATGACGCAGCCATGGGAAAGTTGACAGTTAAGCCTATCTAGTGACAGCCCATCATAGGCTAGCTGGGTGATCTTGTAACTTGTACCATGTCGGAGTTTGATTTTCCCCATAGGGTTTCATTGATCGTGTACTCTTGAGTGTAGCTCGGGCTGAGAAGGTCGCAGCCATGGGAAAGTTGACAGTTAAGCCTATCTAGTGACAACCCATCATAGGCTAGCTGGGTGATCTTGCAACTTGTATCATGCCGGAGTTTGATTTTCACCATAGGGTTTCATTGATCGCTTACTCGGCAACTTGTATGAAGCAGGATTTCTACTTTCCCCTTAGCGCTTCATTGATCGTGTACTCTTGAGTGTAGATCGGGCTGAGAATGACGCAGCCATGGGAAAGTTGACAGTTAAGCCTATCTAGTGACAGCCCATCATAGGCTAGCTGGGTGAGCTTGCAACTTGTACCATGTCGGAGTTTGATTTTCCCCATAGGGTTTCATTGATCGTGTACTCTTGAGTGTAGCTCGGGCTGAGAAGGTCGCAGCCATGGGAAAGTTGACAGTTAAGCCTATCTAGTGACAACCCATCATAGGCTAGCTGGGTGATCTTGCAACTTGTATCATGCCGGAGTTTGATTTTCACCATAGGGTTTCATTGATCGCTCACTCGGCAACTTGTATCAAGCAGGATTTCTACTTTCCCCTTAGCGCTTCATTGATCGTGTACTCTTGAGTGTAGATCGGGCTGAGAATGACGCAGCCATGGGAAAGTTGACAGTTAAGCCTATCTAGTGACAGCCCATCATAGGCTAGCTGGGTGATCTTGAAACTTGTACCATGTCGGAGTTTGATTTTCCCCATAGGGTTTCATTGATCGTGTACTCTTGAGTGTAGCTCGGGCTGAGAAGGTCGCAGCCATGGGAAAGTTGACAGTTAAGCCTATCTAGTGACAACCCATCATAGGCTAGCTGGGTGATCTTGCAACTTGTATTATGCCGGAGTTTGATTTTCACCATAGGGTTTCATTGATCGCTTACTCGGCAACTTGTATGAAGCAGGATTTCTACTTTCCCCTTAGCGCTTCATTGATCGTGTACTCTTGAGTGTAGCTCGGGCTGAGAATGACGCAGCCATGGGAAAGTTGACAGTTAAGCCTATCTAGTGACAGCCCATCATAGGCTAGCTGGGTGAGCTTGCAACTTGTACCATGTCGGAGTTTGATTTTCCCCATAGGGTTTCATTGATCGTGTACTCTTGAGTGTAGCTCGGGCTGAGAAGGTCGCAGCCATGGGAAAGTTGACAGTTAAGCCTATCTAGTGACAACCCATCATAGGCTAGCTGGGTGATCTTGCAACTTGTATCATGCCGGAGTTTGATTTTCACCATAGGGTTTCATTGATCGCTTACTCGGCATTTTGTATGAAGCAGGATTTCTACTTTCCCCTTAGCGCTTCATTGATCGTGTACTCTTGAGTGTAGCTCGGGCTGAGAATGACGCAGCCATGGGAAAGTTGACAGTTAAGCCTATCTAGTGACAGCCCATCATAGGCTAGCTGGGTGAGCTTGCAACTTGTACCATGTCGGAGTTTGATTTTCCCAATAGGGTTTCATTGATCGTGTACTCTTGAGTGTAGCTCGGGCTGAGAAGGTCGCAGCCATGGGAAAGTTGACAGTTAAGCCTATCTAGTGACAACCCATCATAGGCTAGCTGGGTGATCTTGCAACTTGTATCATGCCGGAGTTTGATTTTCACCATAGGGTTTCATTGATCGCTTACTCGGCAACTTGTATGAAGCAGGATTTCTACTTTCCCCTTAGCGCTTCATTGATCGTGTACTCTTGAGTGTAGATCGGGCTGAGAATGACGCAGCCATGGGAAAGTTGACAGTTAAGCCTATCTAGTGACAGCCCATCATAGGCTAGCTGGGTGAGCTTGCAACTTGTACCATGTCGGAGTTTGATTTTCCCCATAGGGTTTCATTGATCGTGTACTCTTGAGTGTAGCTCGGGCTGAGAAGGTCGCAGCCATGGGAAAGTTGACAGTTAAGCCTATCTAGTGACAACCCATCATAGGCTAGCTGGGTGATCTTGCAACTTGTATCATGCCGGAGTTTGATTTTCACCATAGGGTTTCATTGATCGCTCACTCGGCAACTTGTATCAAGCAGGATTTCTACTTTCCCCTTAGCGCTTCATTGATCGTGTACTCTTGAGTGTAGCTCGGGCTGAGAATGACGCAGCCATGGGAAAGTTGACAGATAAGCCTATCTAGTGACAGCCCATCATAGGCTAGCTGGGTGAGCTTGCAACTTGTACCATGTCGGAGTTTGATTTTCCCCATAGGGTTTCATTGATCGTGTACTCTTGAGTGTAGCTCGGGCTGAGAAGGTCGCAGCCATGGGAAAGTTAACAGTTAAGCCTATCTAGTGACAACCCATCATAGGCTAGCTGGGTGATCTTGCAACTTGTATCATGCCGGAGTTTGATTTTCACCATAGGGTTTCATTGATCGCTCACTCGGCAACTTGTATGAAGCAGGATTTCTACTTTCCCCTTAGCGCTTCATTGATCGTGTACTCTTGAGTGTAGCTCGGGCTGAGAATGACGCAGCCATGGGAAAGTTGACAGTTAAGCCTATCTAGTGACAGCCCATCATAGGCTAGCTGGGTGAGCTTGCAACTTGTACCATGTCGGAGTTTGATTTTCCCCATAGGGTTTCATTGATCGTGTACTCTTGAGTGTAGCTCGGGCTGAGAAGGTCGCAGCCATGGGAAAGTTGACAGTTAAGCCTATCTAGTGACAACCCATCATAGGCTAGCTGGGTGATCTTGCAACTTGTATCATGCCGGAGTTTGATTTTCACCATAGGGTTTCATTGATCGCTCACTCGGCAACTTGTATGAAGCAGGATTTCTACTTTCCCCTTAGCGCTTCATTGATCGTGTACTCTTGAGTGTAGATCGGGCTGAGAATGACGCAGCCATGGGAAAGTTGACAGTTAAGCCTATCTAGTAACAGCCCATCATAGGCTAGCTGGGTGATCTTGTAACTTGTACCATGTCGGAGTTTGATTTTCCCCATAGGGTTTCATTGATCGTGTACTCTTGAGTGTAGCTCGGGCTGAGAAGGTCGCAGCCATGGGAAAGTTGACAGTTAAGCCTATCTAGTGACAACCCATCATAGGCTAGCTGGGTGATCTTGCAACTTGTATCATGCCGGAGTTTGATTTTCACCATAGGGTTTCATTGATCGCTTACTCGGCAACTTGTATCAAGCAGGATTTCTACTTTCCCCTTAGCGCTTCATTGATCGTGTACTCTTGAGTGTAGATCGGGCTGAGAATGACGCAGCCATGGGAAAGTTGACAGTTAAGCCTATCTAGTGACAGCCCATCATAGGCTAGCTGGGTGATCTTGAAACTTGTACCATGTCGGAGTTTGATTTTCCCCATAGGGTTTCATTGATCGTGTACTCTTGAGTGTAGCTCGGGCTGAGAAGGTCGCAGCCATGGGAAAGTTGACAGTTAAGCCTATCTAGTGACAACCCATCATAGGCTAGCTGGGTGATCTTGCAACTTGTATTATGCCGGAGTTTGATTTTCACCATAGGGTTTCATTGATCGCTTACTCGGCAACTTGTATGAAGCAGGATTTCTACTTTCCCCTTAGCGCTTCATTGATCGTGTACTCTTGAGTGTAGCTCGGGCTGAGAATGACGCAGCCATGGGAAAGTTGACAGTTAAGCCTATCTAGTGACAGCCCATCATAGGCTAGCTGGGTGAGCTTGCAACTTGTACCATGTCGGAGTTTGATTTTCCCCATAGGGTTTCATTGATCGTGTACTCTTGAGTGTAGCTCGGGCTGAGAAGGTCGCAGCCATGGGAAAGTTGACAGTTAAGCCTATCTAGTGACAACCCATCATAGGCTAGCTGGGTGATCTTGCAACTTGTATCATGCCGGAGTTTGATTTTCACCATAGGGTTTCATTGATCGCTCACTCGGCAACTTGTATCAAGCAGGATTTCTACTTTCCCCTTAGCGCTTCATTGATCGTGTACTCTTGAGTGTAGATCGGGCTGAGAATGACGCAGCCATGGGAAAGTTGACAGTTAAGCCTATCTAGTGACAGCCCATCATAGGCTAGCTGGGTGATCTTGAAACTTGTACCATGTCGGAGTTTGATTTTCCCCATAGGGTTTCATTGATCGTGTACTCTTGAGTGTAGCTCGGGCTGAGAAGGTCGCAGCCATGGGAAAGTTGACAGTTAAGCCTATCTAGTGACAACCCATCATAGGCTAGCTGGGTGATCTTGCAACTTGTATTATGCCGGAGTTTGATTTTCACCATAGGGTTTCATTGATCGCTTACTCGGCAACTTGTATGAAGCAGGATTTCTACTTTCCCCTTAGCGCTTCATTGATCGTGTACTCTTGAGTGTAGCTCGGGCTGAGAATGACGCAGCCATGGGAAAGTTGACAGTTAAGCCTATCTAGTGACAGCCCATCATAGGCTAGCTGGGTGAGCTTGCAACTTGTACCATGTCGGAGTTTGATTTTCCCCATAGGGTTTCATTGATCGTGTACTCTTGAGTGTAGCTCGGGCTGAGAAGGTCGCAGCCATGGGAAAGTTGACAGTTAAGCCTATCTAGTGACAACCCATCATAGGCTAGCTGGGTGATCTTGCAACTTGTATCATGCCGGAGTTTGATTTTCACCATAGGGTTTCATTGATCGCTTACTCGGCATTTTGTATGAAGCAGGATTTCTACTTTCCCCTTAGCGCTTCATTGATCGTGTACTCTTGAGTGTAGCTCGGGCTGAGAATGACGCAGCCATGGGAAAGTTGACAGTTAAGCCTATCTAGTGACAGCCCATCATAGGCTAGCTGGGTGAGCTTGCAACTTGTACCATGTCGGAGTTTGATTTTCCCCATAGGGTTTCATTGATCGTGTACTCTTGAGTGTAGCTCGGGCTGAGAAGGTCGCAGCCATGGGAAAGTTGACAGTTAAGCCTATCTAGTGACAACCCATCATAGGCTAGCTGGGTGATCTTGCAACTTGTATCATGCCGGAGTTTGATTTTCACCATAGGGTTTCATTGATCGCTCACTCGGCAACTTGTATGAAGCAGGATTTCTACTTTCCCCTTAGCGCTTCATTGATCGTGTACTCTTGAGTGTAGATCGGGCTGAGAATGACGCAGCCATGGGAAAGTTGACAGTTAAGCCTATCTAGTGACAGCCCATCATAGGCTAGCTGGGTGATCTTGTAACTTGTACCATGTCGGAGTTTGATTTTCCCCATAGGGTTTCATTGATCGTGTACTCTTGAGTGTAGCTCGGGCTGAGAAGGTCGCAGCCATGGGAAAGTTGACAGTTAAGCCTATCTAGTGACAACCCATCATAGGCTAGCTGGGTGATCTTGCAACTTGTATCATGCCGGAGTTTGATTTTCACCATAGGGTTTCATTGATCGCTTACTCGGCAACTTGTATGAAGCAGGATTTCTACTTTCCCCTTAGCGCTTCATTGATCGTGTACTCTTGAGTGTAGATCGGGCTGAGAATGACGCAGCCATGGGAAAGTTGACAGTTAAGCCTATCTAGTGACAGCCCATCATAGGCTAGCTGGGTGAGCTTGCAACTTGTACCATGTCGGAGTTTGATTTTCCCCATAGGGTTTCATTGATCGTGTACTCTTGAGTGTAGCTCGGGCTGAGAAGGTCGCAGCCATGGGAAAGTTGACAGTTAAGCCTATCTAGTGACAACCCATCATAGGCTAGCTGGGTGATCTTGCAACTTGTATCATGCCGGAGTTTGATTTTCACCATAGGGTTTCATTGATCGCTCACTCGGCAACTTGTATCAAGCAGGATTTCTACTTTCCCCTTAGCGCTTCATTGATCGTGTACTCTTGAGTGTAGATCGGGCTGAGAATGACGCAGCCATGGGAAAGTTGACAGTTAAGCCTATCTAGTGACAGCCCATCATAGGCTAGCTGGGTGATCTTGAAACTTGTACCATGTCGGAGTTTGATTTTCCCCATAGGGTTTCATTGATCGTGTACTCTTGAGTGTAGCTCGGGCTGAGAAGGTCGCAGCCATGGGAAAGTTGACAGTTAAGCCTATCTAGTGACAACCCATCATAGGCTAGCTGGGTGATCTTGCAACTTGTATTATGCCGGAGTTTGATTTTCACCATAGGGTTTCATTGATCGCTTACTCGGCAACTTGTATGAAGCAGGATTTCTACTTTCCCCTTAGCGCTTCATTGATCGTGTACTCTTGAGTGTAGCTCGGGCTGAGAATGACGCAGCCATGGGAAAGTTGACAGTTAAGCCTATCTAGTGACAGCCCATCATAGGCTAGCTGGGTGAGCTTGCAACTTGTACCATGTCGGAGTTTGATTTTCCCCATAGGGTTTCATTGATCGTGTACTCTTGAGTGTAGCTCGGGCTGAGAAGGTCGCAGCCATGGGAAAGTTGACAGTTAAGCCTATCTAGTGACAACCCATCATAGGCTAGCTGGGTGATCTTGCAACTTGTATCATGCCGGAGTTTGATTTTCACCATAGGGTTTCATTGATCGCTTACTCGGCATTTTGTATGAAGCAGGATTTCTACTTTCCCCTTAGCGCTTCATTGATCGTGTACTCTTGAGTGTAGCTCGGGCTGAGAATGACGCAGCCATGGGAAAGTTGACAGTTAAGCCTATCTAGTGACAGCCCATCATAGGCTAGCTGGGTGAGCTTGCAACTTGTACCATGTCGGAGTTTGATTTTCCCATAGGGTTTCATTGATCGTGTACTCTTGAGTGTAGCTCGGGCTGAGAAGGTCGCAGCCATGGGAAAGTTGACAGTTAAGCCTATCTAGTGACAACCCATCATAGGCTAGCTGGGTGATCTTGCAACTTGTATCATGCCGGAGTTTGATTTTCACCATAGGGTTTCATTGATCGCTTACTCGGCAACTTGTATGAAGCAGGATTTCTACTTTCCCCTTAGCGCTTCATTGATCGTGTACTCTTGAGTGTAGATCGGGCTGAGAATGACGCAGCCATGGGAAAGTTGACAGTTAAGCCTATCTAGTGACAGCCCATCATAGGCTAGCTGGGTGAGCTTGCAACTTGTACCATGTCGGAGTTTGATTTTCCCCATAGGGTTTCATTGATCGTGTACTCTTGAGTGTAGCTCGGGCTGAGAAGGTCGCAGCCATGGGAAAGTTGACAGTTAAGCCTATCTAGTGACAACCCATCATAGGCTAGCTGGGTGATCTTGCAACTTGTATCATGCCGGAGTTTGATTTTCACCATAGGGTTTCATTGATCGCTCACTCGGCAACTTGTATCAAGCAGGATTTCTACTTTCCCCTTAGCGCTTCATTGATCGTGTACTCTTGAGTGTAGCTCGGGCTGAGAATGACGCAGCCATGGGAAAGTTGACAGATAAGCCTATCTAGTGACAGCCCATCATAGGCTAGCTGGGTGAGCTTGCAACTTGTACCATGTCGGAGTTTGATTTTCCCCATAGGGTTTCATTGATCGTGTACTCTTGAGTGTAGCTCGGGCTGAGAAGGTCGCAGCCATGGGAAAGTTAACAGTTAAGCCTATCTAGTGACAACCCATCATAGGCTAGCTGGGTGATCTTGCAACTTGTATCATGCCGGAGTTTGATTTTCACCATAGGGTTTCATTGATCGCTCACTCGGCAACTTGTATGAAGCAGGATTTCTACTTTCCCCTTAGCGCTTCATTGATCGTGTACTCTTGAGTGTAGCTCGGGCTGAGAATGACGCAGCCATGGGAAAGTTGACAGTTAAGCCTATCTAGTGACAGCCCATCATAGGCTAGCTGGGTGAGCTTGCAACTTGTACCATGTCGGAGTTTGATTTTCCCCATAGGGTTTCATTGATCGTGTACTCTTGAGTGTAGCTCGGGCTGAGAAGGTCGCAGCCATGGGAAAGTTGACAGTTAAGCCTATCTAGTGACAACCCATCATAGGCTAGCTGGGTGATCTTGCAACTTGTATCATGCCGGAGTTTGATTTTCACCATAGGGTTTCATTGATCGCTCACTCGGCAACTTGTATGAAGCAGGATTTCTACTTTCCCCTTAGCGCTTCATTGATCGTGTACTCTTGAGTGTAGATCGGGCTGAGAATGACGCAGCCATGGGAAAGTTGACAGTTAAGCCTATCTAGTAACAGCCCATCATAGGCTAGCTGGGTGATCTTGTAACTTGTACCATGTCGGAGTTTGATTTTCCCCATAGGGTTTCATTGATCGTGTACTCTTGAGTGTAGCTCGGGCTGAGAAGGTCGCAGCCATGGGAAAGTTGACAGTTAAGCCTATCTAGTGACAACCCATCATAGGCTAGCTGGGTGATCTTGCAACTTGTATCATGCCGGAGTTTGATTTTCACCATAGGGTTTCATTGATCGCTTACTCGGCAACTTGTATCAAGCAGGATTTCTACTTTCCCCTTAGCGCTTCATTGATCGTGTACTCTTGAGTGTAGATCGGGCTGAGAATGACGCAGCCATGGGAAAGTTGACAGTTAAGCCTATCTAGTGACAGCCCATCATAGGCTAGCTGGGTGATCTTGAAACTTGTACCATGTCGGAGTTTGATTTTCCCCATAGGGTTTCATTGATCGTGTACTCTTGAGTGTAGCTCGGGCTGAGAAGGTCGCAGCCATGGGAAAGTTGACAGTTAAGCCTATCTAGTGACAACCCATCATAGGCTAGCTGGGTGATCTTGCAACTTGTATTATGCCGGAGTTTGATTTTCACCATAGGGTTTCATTGATCGCTTACTCGGCAACTTGTATGAAGCAGGATTTCTACTTTCCCCTTAGCGCTTCATTGATCGTGTACTCTTGAGTGTAGCTCGGGCTGAGAATGACGCAGCCATGGGAAAGTTGACAGTTAAGCCTATCTAGTGACAGCCCATCATAGGCTAGCTGGGTGAGCTTGCAACTTGTACCATGTCGGAGTTTGATTTTCCCCATAGGGTTTCATTGATCGTGTACTCTTGAGTGTAGCTCGGGCTGAGAAGGTCGCAGCCATGGGAAAGTTGACAGTTAAGCCTATCTAGTGACAACCCATCATAGGCTAGCTGGGTGATCTTGCAACTTGTATCATGCCGGAGTTTGATTTTCACCATAGGGTTTCATTGATCGCTCACTCGGCAACTTGTATCAAGCAGGATTTCTACTTTCCCCTTAGCGCTTCATTGATCGTGTACTCTTGAGTGTAGATCGGGCTGAGAATGACGCAGCCATGGGAAAGTTGACAGTTAAGCCTATCTAGTGACAGCCCATCATAGGCTAGCTGGGTGATCTTGAAACTTGTACCATGTCGGAGTTTGATTTTCCCCATAGGGTTTCATTGATCGTGTACTCTTGAGTGTAGCTCGGGCTGAGAAGGTCGCAGCCATGGGAAAGTTGACAGTTAAGCCTATCTAGTGACAACCCATCATAGGCTAGCTGGGTGATCTTGCAACTTGTATTATGCCGGAGTTTGATTTTCACCATAGGGTTTCATTGATCGCTTACTCGGCAACTTGTATGAAGCAGGATTTCTACTTTCCCCTTAGCGCTTCATTGATCGTGTACTCTTGAGTGTAGCTCGGGCTGAGAATGACGCAGCCATGGGAAAGTTGACAGTTAAGCCTATCTAGTGACAGCCCATCATAGGCTAGCTGGGTGAGCTTGCAACTTGTACCATGTCGGAGTTTGATTTTCCCCATAGGGTTTCATTGATCGTGTACTCTTGAGTGTAGCTCGGGCTGAGAAGGTCGCAGCCATGGGAAAGTTGACAGTTAAGCCTATCTAGTGACAACCCATCATAGGCTAGCTGGGTGATCTTGCAACTTGTATCATGCCGGAGTTTGATTTTCACCATAGGGTTTCATTGATCGCTTACTCGGCATTTTGTATGAAGCAGGATTTCTACTTTCCCCTTAGCGCTTCATTGATCGTGTACTCTTGAGTGTAGCTCGGGCTGAGAATGACGCAGCCATGGGAAAGTTGACAGTTAAGCCTATCTAGTGACAGCCCATCATAGGCTAGCTGGGTGAGCTTGCAACTTGTACCATGTCGGAGTTTGATTTTCCCCATAGGGTTTCATTGATCGTGTACTCTTGAGTGTAGCTCGGGCTGAGAAGGTCGCAGCCATGGGAAAGTTGACAGTTAAGCCTATCTAGTGACAACCCATCATAGGCTAGCTGGGTGATCTTGCAACTTGTATCATGCCGGAGTTTGATTTTCACCATAGGGTTTCATTGATCGCTCACTCGGCAACTTGTATGAAGCAGGATTTCTACTTTCCCCTTAGCGCTTCATTGATCGTGTACTCTTGAGTGTAGATCGGGCTGAGAATGACGCAGCCATGGGAAAGTTGACAGTTAAGCCTATCTAGTGACAGCCCATCATAGGCTAGCTGGGTGATCTTGTAACTTGTACCATGTCGGAGTTTGATTTTCCCCATAGGGTTTCATTGATCGTGTACTCTTGAGTGTAGCTCGGGCTGAGAAGGTCGCAGCCATGGAAAGTTGACAGTTAAGCCTATCTAGTGACAACCCATCATAGGCTAGCTGGGTGATCTTGCAACTTGTATCATGCCGGAGTTTGATTTTCACCATAGGGTTTCATTGATCGCTTACTCGGCAACTTGTATGAAGCAGGATTTCTACTTTCCCCTTAGCGCTTCATTGATCGTGTACTCTTGAGTGTAGCTCGGGCTGAGAATGACGCAGCCATGGGAAAGTTGACAGTTAAGCCTATCTAGTGACAGCCCATCATAGGCTAGCTGGGTGAGCTTGCAACTTGTACCATGTCGGAGTTTGATTTTCCCCATAGGGTTTCATTGATCGTGTACTCTTGAGTGTAGCTCGGGCTGAGAAGGTCGCAGCCATGGGAAAGTTGACAGTTAAGCCTATCTAGTGACAACCCATCATAGGCTAGCTGGGTGATCTTGCAACTTGTATCATGCCGGAGTTTGATTTTCACCATAGGGTTTCATTGATCGCTCATTCGGCAACTTGTATCAAGCAGGATTTCTACTTTCCCCTTAGCGCTTCATTGATCGTGTACTCTTGAGTGTAGATCGGGCTGAGAATGACGCAGCCATGGGAAAGTTGACAGTTAAGCCTATCTAGTGACAGCCCATCATAGGCTAGCTGGGTGATCTTGAAACTTGTACCATGTCGGAGTTTGATTTTCCCCATAGGGTTTCATTGATCGTGTACTCTTGAGTGTAGCTCGGGCTGAGAAGGTCGCAGCCATGGGAAAGTTGACAGTTAAGCCTATCTAGTGACAACCCATCATAGGCTAGCTGGGTGATCTTGCAACTTGTATTATGCCGGAGTTTGATTTTCACCATAGGGTTTCATTGATCGCTTACTCGGCAACTTGTATGAAGCAGGATTTCTACTTTCCCCTTAGCGCTTCATTGATCGTGTACTCTTGAGTGTAGCTCGGGCTGAGAATGACGCAGCCATGGGAAAGTTGACAGTTAAGCCTATCTAGTGACAGCCCATCATAGGCTAGCTGGGTGAGCTTGCAACTTGTACCATGTCGGAGTTTGATTTTCCCCATAGGGTTTCATTGATCGTGTACTCTTGAGTGTAGCTCGGGCTGAGAAGGTCGCAGCCATGGGAAAGTTGACAGTTAAGCCTATCTAGTGACAACCCATCATAGGCTAGCTGGGTGATCTTGCAACTTGTATCATGCCGGAGTTTGATTTTCACCATAGGGTTTCATTGATCGCTTACTCGGCATTTTGTATGAAGCAGGATTTCTACTTTCCCCTTAGCGCTTCATTGATCGTGTACTCTTGAGTGTAGCTCGGGCTGAGAATGACGCAGCCATGGGAAAGTTGACAGTTAAGCCTATCTAGTGACAGCCCATCATAGGCTAGCTGGGTGAGCTTGCAACTTGTACCATGTCGGAGTTTGATTTTCCCAATAGGGTTTCATTGATCGTGTACTCTTGAGTGTAGCTCGGGCTGAGAAGGTCGCAGCCATGGGAAAGTTGACAGTTAAGCCTATCTAGTGACAACCCATCATAGGCTAGCTGGGTGATCTTGCAACTTGTATCATGCCGGAGTTTGATTTTCACCATAGGGTTTCATTGATCGCTCACTCGGCAACTTGTATGAAGCAGGATTTCTACTTTCCCCTTAGCGCTTCATTGATCGTGTACTCTTGAGTGTAGATCGGGCTGAGAATGACGCAGCCATGGGAAAGTTGACAGTTAAGCCTATCTAGTGACAGCCCATCATAGGCTAGCTGGGTGATCTTGTAACTTGTACCATGTCGGAGTTTGATTTTCCCCATAGGGTTTCATTGATCGTGTACTCTTGAGTGTAGCTCGGGCTGAGAAGGTCGCAGCCATGGGAAAGTTGACAGTTAAGCCTATCTAGTGACAACCCATCATAGGCTAGCTGGGTGATCTTGCAACTTGTATCATGCCGGAGTTTGATTTTCACCATAGGGTTTCATTGATCGCTTACTCGGCAACTTGTATGAAGCAGGATTTCTACTTTCCCCTTAGCGCTTCATTGATCGTGTACTCTTGAGTGTAGATCGGGCTGAGAATGACGCAGCCATGGGAAAGTTGACAGTTAAGCCTATCTAGTGACAGCCCATCATAGGCTAGCTGGGTGAGCTTGCAACTTGTACCATGTCGGAGTTTGATTTTCCCCATAGGGTTTCATTGATCGTGTACTCTTGAGTGTAGCTCGGGCTGAGAAGGTCGCAGCCATGGGAAAGTTGACAGTTAAGCCTATCTAGTGACAAACCCATCATAGGCTAGCTGGGTGATCTTGCAACTTGTATCATGCCGGAGTTTGATTTTTCACCATAGGGTTTCATTGATCGCTCACTCGGCAACTTGTATCAAGCAGGATTTCTACTTTCCCCTTAGCGCTTCATTGATCGTGTACTCTTGAGTGTAGCTCGGGCTGAGAATGACGCAGCCATGGGAAAGTTGACAGATAAGCCTATCTAGTGACAGCCCATCATAGGCTAGCTGGGTGAGCTTGCAACTTGTACCATGTCGGAGTTTGATTTTCCCCATAGGGTTTCATTGATCGTGTACTCTTGAGTGTAGCTCGGGCTGAGAAGGTCGCAGCCATGGGAAAGTTAACAGTTAAGCCTATCTAGTGACAACCCATCATAGGCTAGCTGGGTGATCTTGCAACTTGTATCATGCCCGGAGTTTGATTTTCACCATAGGGTTTCATTGATCGCTCACTCGGCAACTTGTATGAAGCAGGATTTCTACTTTTCCCCTTAGCGCTTCATTGATCGTGTACTCTTGAGTGTAGCTCGGGCTGAGAATGACGCAGCCATGGGAAAGTTGACAGTTAAGCCTATCTAGTGACAGCCCATCATAGGCTAGCTGGGTGAGCTTGCAACTTGTACCATGTCGGAGTTTGATTTTCCCCATAGGGTTTTCATTGATCGTGTACTCTTGAGTGTAGCTCGGGCTGAGAAGGTCGCAGCCATGGGAAAGTTGACAGTTAAGCCTATCTAGTGACAACCCATCATAGGCTAGCTGGGTGATCTTGCAACTTGTATCATGCCGGAGTTTGATTTTCACCATAGGGTTTCATTGATCGCTCACTCGGCAACTTGTATGAAGCAGGATTTCTACTTTCCCCCCTTAGCGCTTCATTGATCGTGTACTCTTGAGTGTAGATCGGGCTGAGAATGACCGCAGCCATGGGAAAGTTGACAGTTAAGCCCTATCTAGTAACAGCCCATCATAGGCTAGCTGGGTGATCTTGTAACTTGTACCATGTCGGAGTTTGATTTTCCCCATAGGGTTTCATTGATCGTGTACTCTTGAGTGTAGCTCGGGCTGAGAAGGTCGCAGCCATGGGAAAGTTGACAGTTAAGCCTATCTAGTGACAACCCATCATAGGCTAGCTGGGTGATCTTGCAACTTGTATCATGCCGGAGTTTGATTTTCACCATAGGGTTTCATTGATCGCTTACTCGGCAACTTGTATCAAGCAGGATTTCTACTTTCCCCTTAGCGCTTCATTGATCGTGTACTCTTGAGTGTAGATCGGGCTGAGAATGACGCAGCCATGGGAAAGTTGACAGTTAAGCCTATCTAGTGACAGCCCATCATAGGCTAGCTGGGTGATCTTGAAACTTGTACCATGTCGGAGTTTGATTTTCCCCATAGGGTTTCATTGATCGTGTACTCTTGAGTGTAGCTCGGGCTGAGAAGGTCGCAGCCATGGGAAAGTTGACAGTTAAGCCTATCTAGTGACAACCCATCATAGGCTAGCTGGGTGATCTTGCAACTTGTATTATGCCGGAGTTTGATTTTCACCATAGGGTTTCATTGATCGCTTACTCGGCAACTTGTATGAAGCAGGATTTCTACTTTCCCCTTAGCGCTTCATTGATCGTGTACTCTTGAGTGTAGCTCGGGCTGAGAATGACGCAGCCATGGGAAAGTTGACAGTTAAGCCTATCTAGTGACAGCCCATCATAGGCTAGCTGGGTGAGCTTGCAACTTGTACCATGTCGGAGTTTGATTTTCCCCATAGGGTTTCATTGATCGTGTACTCTTGAGTGTAGCTCGGGCTGAGAAGGTCGCAGCCATGGGAAAGTTGACAGTTAAGCCTATCTAGTGACAACCCATCATAGGCTAGCTGGGTGATCTTGCAACTTGTATCATGCCGGAGTTTGATTTTCACCATAGGGTTTCATTGATCGCTCACTCGGCAACTTGTATCAAGCAGGATTTCTACTTTCCCCTTAGCGCTTCATTGATCGTGTACTCTTGAGTGTAGATCGGGCTGAGAATGACGCAGCCATGGGAAAGTTGACAGTTAAGCCTATCTAGTGACAGCCCATCATAGGCTAGCTGGGTGATCTTGAAACTTGTACCATGTCGGAGTTTGATTTTCCCCATAGGGTTTCATTGATCGTATACTCTTGAGTGTAGCTCGGGCTGAGAAGGTCGCAGCCATGGGAAAGTTGACAGTTAAGCCTATCTAGTGACAACCCATCATAGGCTAGCTGGGTGATCTTGCAACTTGTATTATGCCGGAGTTTGATTTTCACCATAGGGTTTCATTGATCGCTTACTCGGCAACTTGTATGAAGCAGGATTTCTACTTTCCCCTTAGCGCTTCATTGATCGTGTACTCTTGAGTGTAGCTCGGGCTGAGAATGACGCAGCCATGGGAAAGTTGACAGTTAAGCCTATCTAGTGACAGCCCATCATAGGCTAGCTGGGTGAGCTTGCAACTTGTACCATGTCGGAGTTTGATTTTCCCCATAGGGTTTCATTGATCGTGTACTCTTGAGTGTAGCTCGGGCTGAGAAGGTCGCAGCCATGGGAAAGTTGACAGTTAAGCCTATCTAGTGACAACCCATCATAGGCTAGCTGGGTGATCTTGCAACTTGTATCATGCCGGAGTTTGATTTTCACCATAGGGTTTCATTGATCGCTTACTCGGCATTTTGTATGAAGCAGGATTTCTACTTTCCCCTTAGCGCTTCATTGATCGTGTACTCTTGAGTGTAGCTCGGGCTGAGAATGACGCAGCCATGGGAAAGTTGACAGTTAAGCCTATCTAGTGACAGCCCATCATAGGCTAGCTGGGTGAGCTTGCAACTTGTACCATGTCGGAGTTTGATTTTCCCAATAGGGTTTCATTGATCGTGTACTCTTGAGTGTAGCTCGGGCTGAGAAGGTCGCAGCCATGGGAAAGTTGACAGTTAAGCCTATCTAGTGACAACCCATCATAGGCTAGCTGGGTGATCTTGCAACTTGTATCATGCCGGAGTTTGATTTTCACCATAGGGTTTCATTGATCGCTCACTCGGCAACTTGTATGAAGCAGGATTTCTACTTTCCCCTTAGCGCTTCATTGATCGTGTACTCTTGAGTGTAGATCGGGCTGAGAATGACGCAGCCATGGGAAAGTTGACAGTTAAGCCTATCTAGTGACAGCCCATCATAGGCTAGCTGGGTGATCTTGTAACTTGTACCATGTCGGAGTTTGATTTTCCCCATAGGGTTTCATTGATCGTGTACTCTTGAGTGTAGCTCGGGCTGAGAAGGTCGCAGCCATGGGAAAGTTGACAGTTAAGCCTATCTAGTGACAACCCATCATAGGCTAGCTGGGTGATCTTGCAACTTGTATCATGCCGGAGTTTGATTTTCACCATAGGGTTTCATTGATCGCTTACTCGGCAACTTGTATGAAGCAGGATTTCTACTTTCCCCTTAGCGCTTCATTGATCGTGTACTCTTGAGTGTAGATCGGGCTGAGAATGACGCAGCCATGGGAAAGTTGACAGTTAAGCCTATCTAGTGACAGCCCATCATAGGCTAGCTGGGTGAGCTTGCAACTTGTACCATGTCGGAGTTTGATTTTCCCCATAGGGTTTCATTGATCGTGTACTCTTGAGTGTAGCTCGGGCTGAGAAGGTCGCAGCCATGGGAAAGTTGACAGTTAAGCCTATCTAGTGACAACCCATCATAGGCTAGCTGGGTGATCTTGCAACTTGTATCATGCCGGAGTTTGATTTTCACCATAGGGTTTCATTGATCGCTCACTCGGCAACTTGTATCAAGCAGGATTTCTACTTTCCCCTTAGCGCTTCATTGATCGTGTACTCTTGAGTGTAGCTCGGGCTGAGAATGACGCAGCCATGGGAAAGTTGACAGATAAGCCTATCTAGTGACAGCCCATCATAGGCTAGCTGGGTGAGCTTGCAACTTGTACCATGTCGGAGTTTGATTTTCCCCATAGGGTTTCATTGATCGTGTACTCTTGAGTGTAGCTCGGGCTGAGAAGGTCGCAGCCATGGGAAAGTTAACAGTTAAGCCTATCTAGTGACAACCCATCATAGGCTAGCTGGGTGATCTTGCAACTTGTATCATGCCGGAGTTTGATTTTCACCATAGGGTTTCATTGATCGCTCACTCGGCAACTTGTATGAAGCAGGATTTCTACTTTCCCCTTAGCGCTTCATTGATCGTGTACTCTTGAGTGTAGCTCGGGCTGAGAATGACGCAGCCATGGGAAAGTTGACAGTTAAGCCTATCTAGTGACAGCCCATCATAGGCTAGCTGGGTGAGCTTGCAACTTGTACCATGTCGGAGTTTGATTTTCCCCATAGGGTTTCATTGATCGTGTACTCTTGAGTGTAGCTCGGGCTGAGAAGGTCGCAGCCATGGGAAAGTTGACAGTTAAGCCTATCTAGTGACAACCCATCATAGGCTAGCTGGGTGATCTTGCAACTTGTATCATGCCGGAGTTTGATTTTCACCATAGGGTTTCATTGATCGCTCACTCGGCAACTTGTATGAAGCAGGATTTCTACTTTCCCCTTAGCGCTTCATTGATCGTGTACTCTTGAGTGTAGATCGGGCTGAGAATGACGCAGCCATGGGAAAGTTGACAGTTAAGCCTATCTAGTAACAGCCCATCATAGGCTAGCTGGGTGATCTTGTAACTTGTACCATGTCGGAGTTTGATTTTCCCCATAGGGTTTCATTGATCGTGTACTCTTGAGTGTAGCTCGGGCTGAGAAGGTCGCAGCCATGGGAAAGTTGACAGTTAAGCCTATCTAGTGACAACCCATCATAGGCTAGCTGGGTGATCTTGCAACTTGTATCATGCCGGAGTTTGATTTTCACCATAGGGTTTCATTGATCGCTTACTCGGCAACTTGTATCAAGCAGGATTTCTACTTTCCCCTTAGCGCTTCATTGATCGTGTACTCTTGAGTGTAGATCGGGCTGAGAATGACGCAGCCATGGGAAAGTTGACAGTTAAGCCTATCTAGTGACAGCCCATCATAGGCTAGCTGGGTGATCTTGAAACTTGTACCATGTCGGAGTTTGATTTTCCCCATAGGGTTTCATTGATCGTGTACTCTTGAGTGTAGCTCGGGCTGAGAAGGTCGCAGCCATGGGAAAGTTGACAGTTAAGCCTATCTAGTGACAACCCATCATAGGCTAGCTGGGTGATCTTGCAACTTGTATTATGCCGGAGTTTGATT
Organism: Leptodactylus fuscus; assembly: GCF_031893055.1. Taxonomy (NCBI): domain Eukaryota; kingdom Metazoa; phylum Chordata; class Amphibia; order Anura; family Leptodactylidae; genus Leptodactylus; species Leptodactylus fuscus. The sequence goes on from NW_027440414.1 coordinate 52,164, forward strand.
TTCACCATAGGGTTTCATTGATCGCTTACTCGGCAACTTGTATGAAGCAGGATTTCTACTTTCCCCTTAGCGCTTCATTGATCGTGTACTCTTGAGTGTAGCTCGGGCTGAGAATGACGCAGCCATGGGAAAGTTGACAGTTAAGCCTATCTAGTGACAGCCCATCATAGGCTAGCTGGGTGAGCTTGCAACTTGTACCATGTCGGAGTTTGATTTTCCCCATAGGGTTTCATTGATCGTGTACTCTTGAGTGTAGCTCGGGCTGAGAAGGTCGCAGCCATGGGAAAGTTGACAGTTAAGCCTATCTAGTGACAACCCATCATAGGCTAGCTGGGTGATCTTGCAACTTGTATCATGCCGGAGTTTGATTTTCACCATAGGGTTTCATTGATCGCTCACTCGGCAACTTGTATCAAGCAGGATTTCTACTTTCCCCTTAGCGCTTCATTGATCGTGTACTCTTGAGTGTAGATCGGGCTGAGAATGACGCAGCCATGGGAAAGTTGACAGTTAAGCCTATCTAGTGACAGCCCATCATAGGCTAGCTGGGTGATCTTGAAACTTGTACCATGTCGGAGTTTGATTTTCCCCATAGGGTTTCATTGATCGTATACTCTTGAGTGTAGCTCGGGCTGAGAAGGTCGCAGCCATGGGAAAGTTGACAGTTAAGCCTATCTAGTGACAACCCATCATAGGCTAGCTGGGTGATCTTGCAACTTGTATTATGCCGGAGTTTGATTTTCACCATAGGGTTTCATTGATCGCTTACTCGGCAACTTGTATGAAGCAGGATTTCTACTTTCCCCTTAGCGCTTCATTGATCGTGTACTCTTGAGTGTAGCTCGGGCTGAGAATGACGCAGCCATGGGAAAGTTGACAGTTAAGCCTATCTAGTGACAGCCCATCATAGGCTAGCTGGGTGAGCTTGCAACTTGTACCATGTCGGAGTTTGATTTTCCCCATAGGGTTTCATTGATCGTGTACTCTTGAGTGTAGCTCGGGCTGAGAAGGTCGCAGCCATGGGAAAGTTGACAGTTAAGCCTATCTAGTGACAACCCATCATAGGCTAGCTGGGTGATCTTGCAACTTGTATCATGCCGGAGTTTGATTTTCACCATAGGGTTTCATTGATCGCTTACTCGGCATTTTGTATGAAGCAGGATTTCTACTTTCCCCTTAGCGCTTCATTGATCGTGTACTCTTGAGTGTAGCTCGGGCTGAGAATGACGCAGCCATGGGAAAGTTGACAGTTAAGCCTATCTAGTGACAGCCCATCATAGGCTAGCTGGGTGAGCTTGCAACTTGTACCATGTCGGAGTTTGATTTTCCCAATAGGGTTTCATTGATCGTGTACTCTTGAGTGTAGCTCGGGCTGAGAAGGTCGCAGCCATGGGAAAGTTGACAGTTAAGCCTATCTAGTGACAACCCATCATAGGCTAGCTGGGGTGATCTTGCAACTTGTATCATGCCGGAGTTTGATTTTCACCATAGGGTTTCATTGATCGCTCACTCGGCAACTTGTATGAAGCAGGATTTCTACTTTCCCCTTAGCGCTTCATTGATCGTGTACTCTTGAGTGTAGATCGGGCTGAGAATGACGCAGCCATGGGAAAGTTGACAGTTAAGCCTATCTAGTGACAGCCCATCATAGGCTAGCTGGGTGATCTTGTAACTTGTACCATGTCGGAGTTTGATTTTCCCCATAGGGTTTCATTGATCGTGTACTCTTGAGTGTAGCTCGGGCTGAGAAGGTCGCAGCCATGGGAAAGTTGACAGTTAAGCCTATCTAGTGACAACCCATCATAGGCTAGCTGGGTGATCTTGCAACTTGTATCATGCCGGAGTTTGATTTTCACCATAGGGTTTCATTGATCGCTTACTCGGCAACTTGTATGAAGCAGGATTTCTACTTTCCCCTTAGCGCTTCATTGATCGTGTACTCTTGAGTGTAGATCGGGCTGAGAATGACGCAGCCATGGGAAAGTTGACAGTTAAGCCTATCTAGTGACAGCCCATCATAGGCTAGCTGGGTGAGCTTGCAACTTGTACCATGTCGGAGTTTGATTTTCCCCATAGGGTTTCATTGATCGTGTACTCTTGAGTGTAGCTCGGGCTGAGAAGGTCGCAGCCATGGGAAAGTTGACAGTTAAGCCTATCTAGTGACAACCCATCATAGGCTAGCTGGGTGATCTTGCAACTTGTATCATGCCGGAGTTTGATTTTCACCATAGGGTTTCATTGATCGCTCACTCGGCAACTTGTATCAAGCAGGATTTCTACTTTCCCCTTAGCGCTTCATTGATCGTGTACTCTTGAGTGTAGCTCGGGCTGAGAATGACGCAGCCATGGGAAAGTTGACAGATAAGCCTATCTAGTGACAGCCCATCATAGGCTAGCTGGGTGAGCTTGCAACTTGTACCATGTCGGAGTTTGATTTTCCCCATAGGGTTTCATTGATCGTGTACTCTTGAGTGTAGCTCGGGCTGAGAAGGTCGCAGCCATGGGAAAGTTAACAGTTAAGCCTATCTAGTGACAACCCATCATAGGCTAGCTGGGTGATCTTGCAACTTGTATCATGCCGGAGTTTGATTTTCACCATAGGGTTTCATTGATCGCTCACTCGGCAACTTGTATGAAGCAGGATTTCTACTTTCCCCTTAGCGCTTCATTGATCGTGTACTCTTGAGTGTAGCTCGGGCTGAGAATGACGCAGCCATGGGAAAGTTGACAGTTAAGCCTATCTAGTGACAGCCCATCATAGGCTAGCTGGGTGAGCTTGCAACTTGTACCATGTCGGAGTTTGATTTTCCCCATAGGGTTTCATTGATCGTGTACTCTTGAGTGTAGCTCGGGCTGAGAAGGTCGCAGCCATGGGAAAGTTGACAGTTAAGCCTATCTAGTGACAACCCATCATAGGCTAGCTGGGTGATCTTGCAACTTGTATCATGCCGGAGTTTGATTTTCACCATAGGGTTTCATTGATCGCTCACTCGGCAACTTGTATGAAGCAGGATTTCTACTTTCCCCTTAGCGCTTCATTGATCGTGTACTCTTGAGTGTAGATCGGGCTGAGAATGACGCAGCCATGGGAAAGTTGACAGTTAAGCCTATCTAGTAACAGCCCATCATAGGCTAGCTGGGTGATCTTGTAACTTGTACCATGTCGGAGTTTGATTTTCCCCATAGGGTTTCATTGATCGTGTACTCTTGAGTGTAGCTCGGGCTGAGAAGGTCGCAGCCATGGGAAAGTTGACAGTTAAGCCTATCTAGTGACAACCCATCATAGGCTAGCTGGGTGATCTTGCAACTTGTATCATGCCGGAGTTTGATTTTCACCATAGGGTTTCATTGATCGCTTACTCGGCAACTTGTATCAAGCAGGATTTCTACTTTCCCCTTAGCGCTTCATTGATCGTGTACTCTTGAGTGTAGATCGGGCTGAGAATGACGCAGCCATGGGAAAGTTGACAGTTAAGCCTATCTAGTGACAGCCCATCATAGGCTAGCTGGGTGATCTTGAAACTTGTACCATGTCGGAGTTTGATTTTCCCCATAGGGTTTCATTGATCGTGTACTCTTGAGTGTAGCTCGGGCTGAGAAGGTCGCAGCCATGGGAAAGTTGACAGTTAAGCCTATCTAGTGACAACCCATCATAGGCTAGCTGGGTGATCTTGCAACTTGTATTATGCCGGAGTTTGATTTTCACCATAGGGTTTCATTGATCGCTTACTCGGCAACTTGTATGAAGCAGGATTTCTACTTTCCCCTTAGCGCTTCATTGATCGTGTACTCTTGAGTGTAGCTCGGGCTGAGAATGACGCAGCCATGGGAAAGTTGACAGTTAAGCCTATCTAGTGACAGCCCATCATAGGCTAGCTGGGTGAGCTTGCAACTTGTACCATGTCGGAGTTTGATTTTCCCCATAGGGTTTCATTGATCGTGTACTCTTGAGTGTAGCTCGGGCTGAGAAGGTCGCAGCCATGGGAAAGTTGACAGTTAAGCCTATCTAGTGACAAACCCATCATAGGCTAGCTGGGTGATCTTGCAACTTGTATCATGCCGGAGTTTGATTTTCACCATAGGGTTTCATTGATCGCTCACTCGGCAACTTGTATCAAGCAGGATTTCTACTTTCCCCTTAGCGCTTCATTGATCGTGTACTCTTGAGTGTAGATCGGGCTGAGAATGACGCAGCCATGGGAAAGTTGACAGTTAAGCCTATCTAGTGACAGCCCATCATAGGCTAGCTGGGTGATCTTGAAACTTGTACCATGTCGGAGTTTGATTTTCCCCATAGGGTTTCATTGATCGTGTACTCTTGAGTGTAGCTCGGGCTGAGAAGGTCGCAGCCATGGGAAAGTTGACAGTTAAGCCTATCTAGTGACAACCCATCATAGGCTAGCTGGGTGATCTTGCAACTTGTATTATGCCGGAGTTTGATTTTCACCATAGGGTTTCATTGATCGCTTACTCGGCAACTTGTATGAAGCAGGATTTCTACTTTCCCCTTAGCGCTTCATTGATCGTGTACTCTTGAGTGTAGCTCGGGCTGAGAATGACGCAGCCATGGGAAAGTTGACAGTTAAGCCTATCTAGTGACAGCCCATCATAGGCTAGCTGGGTGAGCTTGCAACTTGTACCATGTCGGAGTTTGATTTTCCCCATAGGGTTTCATTGATCGTGTACTCTTGAGTGTAGCTCGGGCTGAGAAGGTCGCAGCCATGGGAAAGTTGACAGTTAAGCCTATCTAGTGACAACCCATCATAGGCTAGCTGGGTGATCTTGCAACTTGTATCATGCCGGAGTTTGATTTTCACCATAGGGTTTCATTGATCGCTCACTCGGCAACTTGTATCAAGCAGGATTTCTACTTTCCCCTTAGCGCTTCATTGATCGTGTACTCTTGAGTGTAGATCGGGCTGAGAATGACGCAGCCATGGGAAAGTTGACAGTTAAGCCTATCTAGTGACAGCCCATCATAGGCTAGCTGGGTGATCTTGAAACTTGTACCATGTCGGAGTTTGATTTTCCCCATAGGGTTTCATTGATCGTATACTCTTGAGTGTAGCTCGGGCTGAGAAGGTCGCAGCCATGGGAAAGTTGACAGTTAAGCCTATCTAGTGACAACCCATCATAGGCTAGCTGGGTGATCTTGCAACTTGTATCATGCCGGAGTTTGATTTTCACCATAGGGTTTCATTGATCGCTCACTCGGCAACTTGTATCAAGCAGGATTTCTACTTTCCCCTTAGCGCTTCATTGATCGTGTACTCTTGAGTGTAGCTCGGGCTGAGAATGACGCAGCCATGGGAAAGTTGACAGTTAAGCCTATCTAGTGACAGCCCATCATAGGCTAGCTGGGTGATCTTGCAACTTGTACCATGTCGGAGTTTGATTTTCCCCATAGGGTTTCATTGATCGTGTACTCTTGAGTGTAGCTCGGGCTGAGAATGACGCAGCCATGGGAAAGTTGACAGTTAAGCCTATCTAGTGACAGCCTATCATAGGCTAGCTGGGTGAGCTTGCAACTTGTACCATGTCGGAGTTTGATTTTCCCCATAGGGTTTCATTGATCGTGTACTCTTGAGTGTAGCTCGGGCTGAGAAGGTCGCAGCCATGGGAAAGTTGACAGTTAAGCCTATCTAGTGACAACCCATCATAGGCTAGCTGGGTGATCTTGCAACTTGTATCATGCCGGAGTTTGATTTTCACCATAGGGTTTCATTGATCGCTTACTCGGCAACTTGTATGAAGCAGGATTTCTTCTTTCCCCTTAGCGCTTCATTGATCGTGTACTCTTGAGTGTAGATCGGGCTGAGAATGACGCAGCCATGGGAAAGTTGACAGTTAAGCCTATCTAGTGACAGCACATCATAGGCTAGCTGGGTGAGCTTGCAACTTGTACCATGTCGGAGTTTGATTTTCCCCATAGGGTTTCATTGATTGTGTACTCTTGAGTGTAGCTCGGGCTGAGAAGGTCGCAGCCATGGGAAAGTTGACAGTTAAGCCTATCTAGTGACAACCCATCATAGGCTAGCTGGGTGATCTTGCAACTTGTATCATGCCGGAGTTTGATTTTCACCATAGGGTTTCATTGATCGCTTACTCGGCAACTTGTATGAAGCAGGATTTCTACTTTCCCCTTAGCGCTTCATTGATCGTGTACTCTTGAGTGTAGCTCGGGCTGAGAATGACGCAGCCATGGGAAAGTTGACAGTTAAGCCTATCTAGTGACAGCCCATCATAGGCTAGCTGGGTGAGCTTGCAACTTGTACCATGTCGGAGTTTGATTTTCCCCATAGGGTTTCAATGATCGTGTACTCTTGAGTGTAGCTCGGGCTGAGAAGGTCGCAGCCATGGGAAAGTTGACAGTTAAGCCTATCTAGTGACAACCCATCATAGGCTAGCTGGGTGATCTTGCAACTTGTATCATGCCGGAGTTTGATTTTCACCATAGGGTTTCATTGATCGCTTACTCGGCAACTTGTATGAAGCAGGATTTCTACTTTCCCCTTAGCGCTTCATTGATCGTGTACTCTTGAGTGTAGATCGGGCTGAGAATGACGCAGCCATGGGAAAGTTGACAGTTAAGCCTATCTAGTGACAGCCCATCATAGGCTAGCTGGGTGAGCTTGCAACTTGTACCATGTCGGAGTTTGATTTTCCCCATAGGGTTTCATTGATCGTATACTCTTGAGTGTAGCTCGGGCTGAGAAGGTCGCAGCCATGGGAAAGTTGACAGTTAAGCCTATCTAGTGACAACCCATCATAGGCTAGCTGGGTGATCTTGCAACTTGTATCATGCCGGAGTTTGATTTTCACCATAGGGTTTCATTGATCGCTCACTCGGCAACTTGTATGAAGCAGGATTTCTACTTTCCCCTTAGCGCTTCATTGATCGTGTACTCTTGAGTGTAGATCGGGCTGAGAATGACGCAGCCATGGGAAAGTTGACAGTTAAGCCTATCTAGTGACAGCCCATCATAGGCTAGCTGGGTGATCTTGTAACTTGTACCATGTCGGAGTTTGATTTTCCCCATAGGGTTTCATTGATCGTGTACTCTTGAGTGTAGCTCGGGCTGAGAAGGTCGCAGCCATGGGAAAGTTGACAGTTAAGCCTATCTAGTGACAACCCATCATAGGCTAGCTGGGTGATCTTGCAACTTGTATCATGCCGGAGTTTGATTTTCACCATAGGGTTTCATTGATCGCTTACTCGGCATTTTTTATGAAGCAGGATTTCTACTTTCCCCTTAGCGCTTCATTGATCGTGTACTCTTGAGTGTAGCTCGGGCTGAGAATGACGCAGCCATGGAAAAGTTGACAGTTAAGCCTATCTAGTGACAGCCCATCATAGGCTAGCTGGGTGAGCTTGCAACTTGTACCATGTCGGAGTTTGATTTTCCCCATAGGGTTTCATTGATCGTGTACTCTTGAGTGTAGCTCGGGCTGAGAAGGTCGCAGCCATGGGAAAGTTGACAGTTAAGCCTATCTAGTGACAACCCATCATAGGCTAGCTGGGTGATCTTGCAACTTGTATCATGCCGGAGTTTGATTTTCACCATAGGGTTTCATTGATCGCTTACTCGGCAACTTGTATGAAGCAGGATTTCTACTTTCCCCTTAGCGCTTCATTGATCGTGTACTCTTGAGTGTAGATCGGGCTGAGAATGACGCAGCCATGGGAAAGTTGACAGTTAAGCCTATCTAGTGACAGCCCATCATAGGCTAGCTGGGTGATCTTGCAACTTGTACCATGTCGGAGTTTGATTTTCCCCATAGGGTTTCATTGATTGTGTACTCTTGAGTGTAGCTCGGGCTGAGAAGGTCGCAGCCATGGGAAAGTTGACAGTTAAGCCTATCTAGTGACAACCCATCATAGGCTAGCTGGGTGATCTTGCAACTTGTATCATGCCGGAGTTTGATTTTCACCATAGGGTTTCATTGATCGCTTACTCGGCATTTTTTATGAAGCAGGATTTCTACTTTCCCCTTAGCGCTTCATTGATCGTGTACTCTTGAGTGTAGCTCGGGCTGAGAATGACGCAGCCATGGGAAAGTTGACAGTTAAGCCTATCTAGTGACAGCCCATCATAGGCTAGCTGGGTGAGCTTGCAACTTGTACCATGTCGGAGTTTGATTTTCCCCATAGGGTTTCATTGATCGTGTACTCTTGAGTGTAGCTCGGGCTGAGAAGGTCGCAGCCATGGGAAAGTTGACAGTTAAGCCTATCTAGTGACAACCCATCATAGGCTAGCTGGGTGATCTTGCAACTTGTATCATGCCGGAGTTTGATTTTCACCATAGGGTTTCATTGATCGCTCACTCGGCAACTTGTATGAAGCAGGATTTCTACTTTCCCCTTAGCGCTTCATTGATCGTGTACTCTTGAGTGTAGATCGGGCTGAGAATGACGCAACCATGGGAAAGTTGACAGTTAAGCCTATCTAGTGACAGCCCATCATAGGCTAGCTGGGTGATCTTGTAACTTGTACCATGTCGGAGTTTGATTTTCCCCATAGGGTTTCATTGATCGTGTACTCTTGAGTGTAGCTCGGGCTGAGAAGGTCGCAGCCATGGGAAAGTTGACAGTTAAGCCTATCTAGTGACAACCCATCATAGGCTAGCTGGGTGATCTTGCAACTTGTATCATGCCGGAGTTTGATTTTCACCATAGGGTTTCATTGATCGCTTACTCGGCAACTTGTATGAAGCAGGATTTCTACTTTCCCCTTAGCGCTTCATTGATCGTGTACTCTTGAGTGTAGATCGGGCTGAGAATGACGCAGCCATGGGAAAGTTGACAGTTAAGCCTATCTAGTGACAGCCCATCATAGGCTAGCTGGGTGATCTTGTAACTTGTACCATGTCGGAGTTTGATTTTCCCCATAGGGTTTCATTGATCGTATACTCTTGAGTGTAGCTCGGGCTGAGAAGGTCGCAGCCATGGGAAAGTTGACAGTTAAGCCTATCTAGTGACAACCCATCATAGGCTAGCTGGGTGATCTTGCAACTTGTATCATGCCGGAGTTTGATTTTCACCATAGGGTTTCATTGATCGCTTACTCGGCAACTTGTATGAAGCAGGATTTCTACTTTCCCCTTAGCGCTTCATTGATCGTGTACTCTTGAGTGTAGATCGGACTGAGAATGACGCAGCCATGGGAAAGTTGACAGTTAAGCCTATCTAGTGACAGCCCATCATAGGCTAGCTGGGTGATCTTGCAACTTGTACCATGTCGGAGTTTGATTTTCCCCATAGGGTTTCATTGATCGTGTACTCTTGAGTGTAGCTCGGGCTGAGAAGGTCGCAGCCATGGGAAAGTTGACAGTTAAGCCTATCTAGTGACAACCCATCATAGGCTAGCTGGGTGATCTTGCAACTTGTATCATGCCGGAGTTTGATTTTCACCATAGGGTTTCATTGATCGCTCACTCGGCAACTTGTATCAAGCAGGATTTCTACTTTCCCCTTAGCGCTTCATTGATCGTGTACTCTTGAGTGTAGCTCGGGCTGAGAATGACGCAGCCATGGGAAAGTTGACAGTTAAGCCTATCTAGTGACAGCCCATCATAGGCTAGCTGGGTGATCTTGCAACTTGTACCATGTCGGAGTTTGATTTTCCCCATAGGGTTTCATTGATCGTGTACTCTTGAGTGTAGCTCGGGCTGAGAATGACGCAGCCATGGGAAAGTTGACAGTTAAGCCTATCTAGTGACAGCCCATCATAGGCTAGCTGGGTGAGCTTGCAACTTGTACCATGTCGGAGTTTGATTTTCCCCATAGGGTTTCATTGATCGTGTACTCTTGAGTGTAGCTCGGGCTGAGAAGGTCGCAGCCATGGGAAAGTTGACAGTTAAGCCTATCTAGTGACAACCCATCATAGGCTAGCTGGGTGATCTTGCAACTTGTATCATGCCGGAGTTTGATTTTCACCATAGGGTTTCATTGATCGCTTACTCGGCAACTTGTATGAAGCAGGATTTCTACTTTCCCCTTAGCGCTTCATTGATCGTGTACTCTTGAGTGTAGATCGGGCTGAGAATGACGCAGCCATGGGAAAGTTGACAGTTAAGCCTATCTAGTGACAGCCCATCATAGGCTAGCTGGGTGAGCTTGCAACTTGTACCATGTCGGAGTTTGATTTTCCCCATAGGGTTTCATTGATCGTGTACTCTTGAGTGTAGCTCGGGCTGAGAAGGTCGCAGCCATGGGAAAGTTGACAGTTAAGCCTATCTAGTGACAACCCATCATAGGCTAGCTGGGTGATCTTGCAACTTGTATCATGCCGGAGTTTGATTTTCACCATAGGGTTTCATTGATCGCTCACTCGGCAACTTGTATCAAGCAGGATTTCTACTTTCCCCTTAGCGCTTCATTGATCGTGTACTCTTGAGTGTAGCTCGGGCTGAGAATGACGCAGCCATGGGAAAGTTGACAGATAAGCCTATCTAGTGACAGCCCATCATAGGCTAGCTGGGTGAGCTTGCAACTTGTACCATGTCGGAGTTTGATTTTCCCCATAGGGTTTCATTGATCGTGTACTCTTGAGTGTAGCTCGGGCTGAGAAGGTCGCAGCCATGGGAAAGTTAACAGTTAAGCCTATCTAGTGACAACCCATCATAGGCTAGCTGGGTGATCTTGCAACTTGTATCATGCCGGAGTTTGATTTTCACCATAGGGTTTCATTGATCGCTTACTCGGCAACTTGTATGAAGCAGGATTTCTACTTTCCCCTTAGCGTTTCATTGATCGTGTACTCTTGAGTGTAGATCGGGCTGAGAATGACGCAGCCATGGGAAAGTTGACAGTTAAGCCTATCTAGTGACAGCACATCATAGGCTAGCTGGGTGAGCTTGCAACTTGTACCATGTCGGAGTTTGATTTTCCCCATAGGGTTTCATTGATTGTGTACTCTTGAGTGTAGCTCGGGCTGAGAAGGTCGCAGCCATGGGAAAGTTGACAGTTAAGCCTATCTAGTGACAACCCATCATAGGCTAGCTGGGTGATCTTGCAACTTGTATCATGCCGGAGTTTGATTTTCACCATAGGGTTTCATTGATTGCTTACTCGGCATTTTGTATGAAGCAGGATTTCTACTTTCCCCTTAGCGCTTCATTGATCGTGTACTCTTGAGTGTAGCTCGGGCTGAGAATGACGCAGCCATGGGAAAGTTGACAGTTAAGCCTATCTAGTGACAGCCCATCATAGGCTAGCTGGGTGAGCTTGCAACTTGTACCATGTCGGAGTTTGATTTTCCCCATAGGGTTTCATTGATCGTGTACTCTTGAGTGTAGCTCGGGCTGAGAAGGTCGCAGCCATGGGAAAGTTGACAGTTAAGCCTATCTAGTGACAACCCATCATAGGCTAGCTGGGTGATCTTGCAACTTGTATCATGCCGGAGTTTGATTTTCACCATAGGGTTTCATTGATTGCTTACTCGGCATTTTGTATGAAGCAGGATTTCTACTTTCCCCTTAGCGCTTCATTGATCGTGTACTCTTAAGTGTAGATCGGGCTGAGAATGACGCAGCCATGGGAAAATTGACAGTTAAGCCTATCTAGTAACAGCCCATCATAGGCTAGCTGGGTGATCTTGTAACTTGTACCATGTCGGAGTTTGATTTTCCCCATAGGGTTTCATTGATCGTGTACTCTTGAGTGTAGCTCGGGCTGAGAAGGTCGCAGCCATGGGAAAGTTGACAGTTAAGCCTATCTAGTGACAACCCATCATAGGCTAGCTGGGTGATCTTGCAACTTGTATCATGCCGGAGTTTGATTTTCACCATAGGGTTTCATTGATCGCTTACTCGGCAACTTGTATGAAGCAGGATTTCTACTTTCCCCTTAGCGCTTCATTGATCGTGTACTCTTGAGTGTAGATCGGGCTGAGAATGACGCAGCCATGGGAAAGTTGACAGTTAAGCCTATCTAGTGACAGCCCATCATAGGCTAGCTGGGTGATCTTGAAACTTGTACCATGTCGGAGTTTGATTTTCCCCATAGGGTTTCATTGATCGTGTACTCTTGAGTGTAGCTCGGGCTGAGAAGGTCGCAGCCATGGGAAAGTTGACAGTTAAGCCTATCTAGTGACAACCCATCATAGGCTAGCTGGGTGATCTTGCAACTTGTATTATGCCGGAGTTTGATTTTCACCATAGGGTTTCATTGATCGCTTACTCGGCAACTTGTATGAAGCAGGATTTCTACTTTCCCCTTAGCGCTTCATTGATCGTGTACTCTTGAGTGTAGCTCGGGCTGAGAATGACGCAGCCATGGGAAAGTTGACAGTTAAGCCTATCTAGTGACAGCCCATCATAGGCTAGCTGGGTGAGCTTGCAACTTGTACCATGTCGGAGTTTGATTTTCCCCATAGGGTTTCATTGATCGTGTACTCTTGAGTGTAGCTCGGGCTGAGAAGGTCGCAGCCATGGGAAAGTTGACAGTTAAGCCTATCTAGTGACAACCCATCATAGGCTAGCTGGGTGATCTTGCAACTTGTATCATGCCGGAGTTTGATTTTCACCATAGGGTTTCATTGATCGCTTACTCGGCAACTTGTATGAAGCAGGATTTCTACTTTCCCCTTAGCGCTTCATTGATCGTGTACTCTTGAGTGTAGATCGGGCTGAGAATGACGCAGCCATGGGAAAGTTGACAGTTAAGCCTATCTAGAGACAGCCCATCATAGGCTAGCTGGGTGATCTTGTAACTTGTACCATGTCGGAGTTTGATTTTCCCCATAGGGTTTCATTGATCGTGTACTCTTGAGTGTAGCTCGGGCTGAGAAGGTCGCAGCCATGGGAAAGTTGACAGTTAAGCCTATCTAGTGACAACCCATCATAGGCTAGCTGGGTGATCTTGCAACTTGTATCATGCCGGAGTTTGATTTTCACCATAGGGTTTCATTGATCGCTTACTCGGCAACTTGTATGAAGCAGGATTTCTACTTTCCCCTTAGCGCTTCATTGATCGTGTACTCTTGAGTGTAGATCGGGCTGAGAATGACGCAGCCATGGGAAAGTTGACAGTTAAGCCTATCTAGTGACAGCCCATCATAGGCTAGCTGGGTGATCTTGTAACTTGTACCATGTCGGAGTTTGATTTTCCCCATAGGGTTTCATTGATCGTATACTCTTGAGTGTAGCTCGGGCTGAGAAGGTCGCAGCCATGGGAAAGTTGACAGTTAAGCCTATCTAGTGACAACCCATCATAGGCTAGCTGGGTGATCTTGCAACTTGTATCATGCCGGAGTTTGATTTTCACCATAGGGTTTCATTGATCGCTTACTCGGCAACTTGTATGAAGCAGGATTTCTACTTTCCCCTTAGCGCTTCATTGATCGTGTACTCTTGAGTGTAGATCGGGCTGAGAATGACGCAGCCATGGGAAAGTTGACAGTTAAGCCTATCTAGTGACAGCCCATCATAGGCTAGCTGGGTGATCTTGCAACTTGTACCATGTCGGAGTTTGATTTTCCCCATAGGGTTTCATTGATTGTGTACTCTTGAGTGTAGCTCGGGCTGAGAAGGTCGCAGCCATGGGAAAGTTGACAGTTAAGCCTATCTAGTGACAACCCATCATAGGCTAGCTGGGTGATCTTGCAACTTGTATCATGCCGGAGTTTGATTTTCACCACAGGGTTTCATTGATCGCTTACTCGGCATTTTTTATGAAGCAGGATTTCTACTTTCCCCTTAGCGCTTCATTGATCGTGTACTCTTGAGTGTAGCTCGGGCTGAGAATGACGCAGCCATGGGAAAGTTGACAGTTAAGCCTATCTAGTGACAGCCCATCATAGGCTAGCTGGGTGAGCTTGCAACTTGTACCATGTCGGAGTTTGATTTTCCCCATAGGGTTTCATTGATCGTGTACTCTTGAGTGTAGCTCGGGCTGAGAAGGTCGCAGCCATGGGAAAGTTGACAGTTAAGCCTATCTAGTGACAACCCATCATAGGCTAGCTGGGTGATCTTGCAACTTGTATCATGCCGGAGTTTGATTTTCACCATAGGGTTTCATTGATCGCTCACTCGGCAACTTGTATGAAGCAGGATTTCTACTTTCCCCTTAGCGCTTCATTGATCGTGTACTCTTGAGTGTAGATCGGGCTGAGAATGACGCAACCATGGGAAAGTTGACAGTTAAGCCTATCTAGTGACAGCCCATCATAGGCTAGCTGGGTGATCTTGTAACTTGTACCATGTCGGAGTTTGATTTTCCCCATAGGGTTTCATTGATCGTGTACTCTTGAGTGTAGCTCGGGCTGAGAAGGTCGCAGCCATGGGAAAGTTGACAGTTAAGCCTATCTAGTGACAACCCATCATAGGCTAGCTGGGTGATCTTGCAACTTGTATCATGCCGGAGTTTGATTTTCACCATAGGGTTTCATTGATCGCTTACTCGGCAACTTGTATGAAGCAGGATTTCTACTTTCCCCTTAGCGCTTCATTGATCGTGTACTCTTGAGTGTAGATCGGGCTGAGAATGACGCAGCCATGGGAAAGTTGACAGTTAAGCCTATCTAGTGACAGCCCATCATAGGCTAGCTGGGTGATCTTGTAACTTGTACCATGTCGGAGTTTGATTTTCCCCATAGGGTTTCATTGATCGTATACTCTTGAGTGTAGCTCGGGCTGAGAAGGTCGCAGCCATGGGAAAGTTGACAGTTAAGCCTATCTAGTGACAACCCATCATAGGCTAGCTGGGTGATCTTGCAACTTGTATCATGCCGGAGTTTGATTTTCACCATAGGGTTTCATTGATCGCTTACTCGGCAACTTGTATGAAGCAGGATTTCTACTTTCCCCTTAGCGCTTCATTGATCGTGTACTCTTGAGTGTAGATCGGACTGAGAATGACGCAGCCATGGGAAAGTTGACAGTTAAGCCTATCTAGTGACAGCCCATCATAGGCTAGCTGGGTGATCTTGCAACTAGTACCATGTCGGAGTTTGATTTTCCCCATAGGGTTTCATTGATCGTGTACTCTTGAGTGTAGCTCGGGCTGAGAAGGTCGCAGCCATGGGAAAGTTGACAGTTAAGCCTATCTAGTGACAACCCATCATAGGCTAGCTGGGTGATCTTGCAACTTGTATCATGCCGGAGTTTGATTTTCACCATAGGGTTTCATTGATCGCTCACTCGGCAACTTGTATCAAGCAGGATTTCTACTTTCCCCTTAGCGCTTCATTGATCGTGTACTCTTGAGTGTAGCTCGGGCTGAGAATGACGCAGCCATGGGAAAGTTGACAGTTAAGCCTATCTAGTGACAGCCCATCATAGGCTAGCTGGGTGATCTTGCAACTTGTACCATGTCGGAGTTTGATTTTCCCCATAGGGTTTCATTGATCGTGTACTCTTGAGTGTAGCTCGGGCTGAGAATGACGCAAGCCATGGGAAAGTTGACAGTTAAGCCTATCTAGTGACAGCCCATCATAGGCTAGCTGGGTGAGCTTGCAACTTGTACCATGTCGGAGTTTGATTTTCCCCATAGGGTTTCATTGATCGTGTACTCTTGAGTGTAGCTCGGGCTGAGAAGGTCGCAGCCATGGGAAAGTTGACAGTTAAGCCTATCTAGTGACAACCCATCATAGGCTAGCTGGGTGATCTTGCAACTTGTATCATGCCGGAGTTTGATTTTCACCATAGGGTTTCATTGATCGCTTACTCGGCAACTTGTATGAAGCAGGATTTCTACTTTCCCCTTAGCGCTTCATTGATCGTGTACTCTTGAGTGTAGATCGGGCTGAGAATGACGCAGCCATGGGAAAGTTGACAGTTAAGCTATCTAGTGACAGCCCATCATAGGCTAGCTGGGTGAGCTTGCAACTTGTACCATGTCGGAGTTTGATTTTCCCCATAGGGTTTCATTGATCGTGTACTCTTGAGTGTAGCTCGGGCTGAGAAGGTCGCAGCCATGGGAAAGTTGACAGTTAAGCCTATCTAGTGACAACCCATCATAGGCTAGCTGGGTGATCTTGCAACTTGTATCATGCCGGAGTTTGATTTTCACCATAGGGTTTCATTGATCGCTCACTCGGCAACTTGTATCAAGCAGGATTTCTACTTTCCCCTTAGCGCTTCATTGATCGTGTACTCTTGAGTGTAGCTCGGGCTGAGAATGACGCAGCCATGGGAAAGTTGACAGATAAGCCTATCTAGTGACAGCCCATCATAGGCTAGCTGGGTGAGCTTGCAACTTGTACCATGTCGGAGTTTGATTTTCCCCATAGGGTTTCATTGATCGTGTACTCTTGAGTGTAGCTCGGGCTGAGAAGGTCGCAGCCATGGGAAAGTTAACAGTTAAGCCTATCTAGTGACAACCCATCATAGGCTAGCTGGGTGATCTTGCAACTTGTATCATGCCGGAGTTTGATTTTCACCATAGGGTTTCATTGATCGCTTACTCGGCAACTTGTATGAAGCAGGATTTCTACTTTCCCCTTAGCGCTTCATTGATCGTGTACTCTTGAGTGTAGATCGGGCTGAGAATGACGCAGCCATGGGAAAGTTGACAGTTAAGCCTATCTAGTGACAGCACATCATAGGCTAGCTGGGTGAGCTTGCAACTTGTACCATGTCGGAGTTTGATTTTCCCCATAGGGTTTCATTGATTGTGTACTCTTGAGTGTAGCTCGGGCTGAGAAGGTCGCAGCCATGGGAAAGTTGACAGTTAAGCCTATCTAGTGACAACCCATCATAGGCTAGCTGGGTGATCTTGCAACTTGTATCATGCCGGAGTTTGATTTTCACCATAGGGTTTCATTGATTGCTTACTCGGCATTTTGTATGAAGCAGGATTTCTACTTTCCCCTTAGCGCTTCATTGATCGTGTACTCTTGAGTGTAGCTCGGGCTGAGAATGACGCAGCCATGGGAAAGTTGACAGTTAAGCCTATCTAGTGACAGCCCATCATAGGCTAGCTGGGTGAGCTTGCAACTTGTACCATGTCGGAGTTTGATTTTCCCCATAGGGTTTCATTGATCGTGTACTCTTGAGTGTAGCTCGGGCTGAGAAGGTCGCAGCCATGGGAAAGTTGACAGTTAAGCCTATCTAGTGACAACCCATCATAGGCTAGCTGGGTGATCTTGCAACTTGTATCATGCCGGAGTTTGATTTTCACCATAGGGTTTCATTGATCGCTCACTCGGCAACTTGTATGAAGCAGGATTTCTACTTTCCCCTTAGCGCTTCATTGATCGTGTACTCTTGAGTGTAGATCGGGCTGAGAATGACGCAGCCATGGAAAGTTGACAGTTAAGCCTATCTAGTAACAGCCCATCATAGGCTAGCTGGGTGATCTTGTAACTTGTACCATGTCGGAGTTTGATTTTCCCCATAGGGTTTCATTGATCGTGTACTCTTGAGTGTAGCTCGGGCTGAGAAGGTCGCAGCCATGGGAAAGTTGACAGTTAAGCCTATCTAGTGACAACCCATCATAGGCTAGCTGGGTGATCTTGCAACTTGTATCATGCCGGAGTTTGATTTTCACCATAGGGTTTCATTGATCGCTTACTCGGCAACTTGTATGAAGCAGGATTTCTACTTTCCCCTTAGCGCTTCATTGATCGTGTACTCTTGAGTGTAGATCGGGCTGAGAATGACGCAGCCATGGGAAAGTTGACAGTTAAGCCTATCTAGTGACAGCCCATCATAGGCTAGCTGGGTGATCTTGAAACTTGTACCATGTCGGAGTTTGATTTTCCCCATAGGGTTTCATTGATCGTGTACTCTTGAGTGTAGCTCGGGCTGAGAAGGTCGCAGCCATGGGAAAGTTGACAGTTAAGCCTATCTAGTGACAACCCATCATAGGCTAGCTGGGTGATCTTGCAACTTGTATTATGCCGGAGTTTGATTTTCACCATAGGGGTTTCATTGATCGCTTACTCGGCAACTTGTATGAAGCAGGATTTCTACTTTCCCCTTAGCGCTTCATTGATCGTGTACTCTTGAGTGTAGCTCGGGCTGAGAATGACGCAGCCATGGGAAAGTTGACAGTTAAGCCTATCTAGTGACAGCCCATCATAGGCTAGCTGGGTGAGCTTGCAACTTGTACCATGTCGGAGTTTGATTTTCCCCATAGGGTTTCATTGATCGTGTACTCTTGAGTGTAGCTCGGGCTGAGAAGGTCGCAGCCATGGGAAAGTTGACAGTTAAGCCTATCTAGTGACAACCCATCATAGGCTAGCTGGGTGATCTTGCAACTTGTATCATGCCGGAGTTTGATTTTCACCATAGGGTTTCATTGATCGCTTACTCGGCAACTTGTATGAAGCAGGATTTCTACTTTCCCCTTAGCGCTTCATTGATCGTGTACTCTTGAGTGTAGATCGGGCTGAGAATGACGCAGCCATGGGAAAGTTGACAGTTAAGCCTATCTAGAGACAGCCCATCATAGGCTAGCTGGGTGATCTTGTAACTTGTACCATGTCGGAGTTTGATTTTCCCCATAGGGTTTCATTGATCGTGTACTCTTGAGTGTAGCTCGGGCTGAGAAGGTCGCAGCCATGGGAAAGTTGACAGTTAAGCCTATCTAGTGACAACCCATCATAGGCTAGCTGGGTGATCTTGCAACTTGTATCATGCCGGAGTTTGATTTTCACCATAGGGTTTCATTGATCGCTTACTCGGCAACTTGTATGAAGCAGGATTTCTACTTTCCCCTTAGCGCTTCATTGATCGTGTACTCTTGAGTGTAGATCGGGCTGAGAATGACGCAGCCATGGGAAAGTTGACAGTTAAGCCTATCTAGTGACAGCCCATCATAGGCTAGCTGGGTGATCTTGTAACTTGTACCATGTCGGAGTTTGATTTTCCCCATAGGGTTTCATTGATCGTATACTCTTGAGTGTAGCTCGGGCTGAGAAGGTCGCAGCCATGGGAAAGTTGACAGTTAAGCCTATCTAGTGACAACCCATCATAGGCTAGCTGGGTGATCTTGCAACTTGTATCATGCCGGAGTTTGATTTTCACCATAGGGTTTCATTGATCGCTTACTCGGCAACTTGTATGAAGCAGGATTTCTACTTTCCCCTTAGCGCTTCATTGATCGTGTACTCTTGAGTGTAGATCGGGCTGAGAATGACGCAGCCATGGGAAAGTTGACAGTTAAGCCTATCTAGTGACAGCCCATCATAGGCTAGCTGGGTGATCTTGCAACTTGTACCATGTCGGAGTTTGATTTTCCCCATAGGGTTTCATTGATTGTGTACTCTTGAGTGTAGCTCGGGCTGAGAAGGTCGCAGCCATGGGAAAGTTGACAGTTAAGCCTATCTAGTGACAACCCATCATAGGCTAGCTGGGTGATCTTGCAACTTGTATCATGCCGGAGTTTGATTTTCACCACAGGGTTTCATTGATCGCTTACTCGGCATTTTTTATGAAGCAGGATTTCTACTTTCCCCTTAGCGCTTCATTGATCGTGTACTCTTGAGTGTAGCTCGGGCTGAGAATGACGCAGCCATGGGAAAGTTGACAGTTAAGCCTATCTAGTGACAGCCCATCATAGGCTAGCTGGGTGAGCTTGCAACTTGTACCATGTCGGAGTTTGATTTTCCCCATAGGGTTTCATTGATCGTGTACTCTTGAGTGTAGCTCGGGCTGAGAAGGTCGCAGCCATGGGAAAGTTGACAGTTAAGCCTATCTAGTGACAACCCATCATAGGCTAGCTGGGTGATCTTGCAACTTGTATCATGCCGGAGTTTGATTTTCACCATAGGGTTTCATTGATCGCTCACTCGGCAACTTGTATGAAGCAGGATTTCTACTTTCCCCTTAGCGCTTCATTGATCGTGTACTCTTGAGTGTAGATCGGGCTGAGAATGACGCAACCATGGGAAAGTTGACAGTTAAGCCTATCTAGTGACAGCCCATCATAGGCTAGCTGGGTGATCTTGTAACTTGTACCATGTCGGAGTTTGATTTTCCCCATAGGGTTTCATTGATCGTGTACTCTTGAGTGTAGCTCGGGCTGAGAAGGTCGCAGCCATGGGAAAGTTGACAGTTAAGCCTATCTAGTGACAACCCATCATAGGCTAGCTGGGTGATCTTGCAACTTGTATCATGCCGGAGTTTGATTTTCACCATAGGGTTTCATTGATCGCTTACTCGGCAACTTGTATGAAGCAGGATTTCTACTTTCCCCTTAGCGCTTCATTGATCGTGTACTCTTGAGTGTAGATCGGGCTGAGAATGACGCAGCCATGGGAAAGTTGACAGTTAAGCCTATCTAGTGACAGCCCATCATAGGCTAGCTGGGTGATCTTGTAACTTGTACCATGTCGGAGTTTGATTTTCCCCATAGGGTTTCATTGATCGTATACTCTTGAGTGTAGCTCGGGCTGAGAAGGTCGCAGCCATGGGAAAGTTGACAGTTAAGCCTATCTAGTGACAACCCATCATAGGCTAGCTGGGTGATCTTGCAACTTGTATCATGCCGGAGTTTGATTTTCACCATAGGGTTTCATTGATCGCTTACTCGGCAACTTGTATGAAGCAGGATTTCTACTTTCCCCTTAGCGCTTCATTGATCGTGTACTCTTGAGTGTAGATCGGACTGAGAATGACGCAGCCATGGGAAAGTTGACAGTTAAGCCTATCTAGTGACAGCCCATCATAGGCTAGCTGGGTGATCTTGCAACTTGTACCATGTCGGAGTTTGATTTTCCCCATAGGGTTTCATTGATCGTGTACTCTTGAGTGTAGCTCGGGCTGAGAAGGTCGCAGCCATGGGAAAGTTGACAGTTAAGCCTATCTAGTGACAACCCATCATAGGCTAGCTGGGTGATCTTGCAACTTGTATCATGCCGGAGTTTGATTTTCACCATAGGGTTTCATTGATCGCTCACTCGGCAACTTGTATCAAGCAGGATTTCTACTTTCCCCTTAGCGCTTCATTGATCGTGTACTCTTGAGTGTAGCTCGGGCTGAGAATGACGCAGCCATGGGAAAGTTGACAGTTAAGCCTATCTAGTGACAGCCCATCATAGGCTAGCTGGGTGATCTTGCAACTTGTACCATGTCGGAGTTTGATTTTCCCCATAGGGTTTCATTGATCGTGTACTCTTGAGTGTAGCTCGGGCTGAGAATGACGCAGCCATGGGAAAGTTGACAGTTAAGCCTATCTAGTGACAGCCCATCATAGGCTAGCTGGGTGAGCTTGCAACTTGTACCATGTCGGAGTTTGATTTTCCCCATAGGGTTTCATTGATCGTGTACTCTTGAGTGTAGCTCGGGCTGAGAAGGTCGCAGCCATGGGAAAGTTGACAGTTAAGCCTATCTAGTGACAACCCATCATAGGCTAGCTGGGTGATCTTGCAACTTGTATCATGCCGGAGTTTGATTTTCACCATAGGGTTTCATTGATCGCTTACTCGGCAACTTGTATGAAGCAGGATTTCTACTTTCCCCTTAGCGCTTCATTGATCGTGTACTCTTGAGTGTAGATCGGGCTGAGAATGACGCAGCCATGGGAAAGTTGACAGTTAAGCCTATCTAGTGACAGCCCATCATAGGCTAGCTGGGTGAGCTTGCAACTTGTACCATGTCGGAGTTTGATTTTCCCCATAGGGTTTCATTGATCGTGTACTCTTGAGTGTAGCTCGGGCTGAGAAGGTCGCAGCCATGGGAAAGTTGACAGTTAAGCCTATCTAGTGACAACCCATCATAGGCTAGCTGGGTGATCTTGCAACTTGTATCATGCCGGAGTTTGATTTTCACCATAGGGTTTCATTGATCGCTCACTCGGCAACTTGTATCAAGCAGGATTTCTACTTTCCCCTTAGCGCTTCATTGATCGTGTACTCTTGAGTGTAGCTCGGGCTGAGAATGACGCAGCCATGGGAAAGTTGACAGATAAGCCTATCTAGTGACAGCCCATCATAGGCTAGCTGGGTGAGCTTGCAACTTGTACCATGTCGGAGTTTGATTTTCCCCATAGGGTTTCATTGATCGTGTACTCTTGAGTGTAGCTCGGGCTGAGAAGGTCGCAGCCATGGGAAAGTTAACAGTTAAGCCTATCTAGTGACAACCCATCATAGGCTAGCTGGGTGATCTTGCAACTTGTATCATGCCGGAGTTTGATTTTCACCATAGGGTTTCATTGATCGCTTACTCGGCAACTTGTATGAAGCAGGATTTCTACTTTCCCCTTAGCGCTTCATTGATCGTGTACTCTTGAGTGTAGATCGGGCTGAGAATGACGCAGCCATGGGAAAGTTGACAGTTAAGCCTATCTAGTGACAGCACATCATAGGCTAGCTGGGTGAGCTTGCAACTTGTACCATGTCGGAGTTTGATTTTCCCCATAGGGTTTCATTGATTGTGTACTCTTGAGTGTAGCTCGGGCTGAGAAGGTCGCAGCCATGGGAAAGTTGACAGTTAAGCCTATCTAGTGACAACCCATCATAGGCTAGCTGGGTGATCTTGCAACTTGTATCATGCCGGAGTTTGATTTTCACCATAGGGTTTCATTGATTGCTTACTCGGCATTTTGTATGAAGCAGGATTTCTACTTTCCCCTTAGCGCTTCATTGATCGTGTACTCTTGAGTGTAGCTCGGGCTGAGAATGACGCAGCCATGGGAAAGTTGACAGTTAAGCCTATCTAGTGACAGCCCATCATAGGCTAGCTGGGTGAGCTTGCAACTTGTACCATGTCGGAGTTTGATTTTCCCCATAGGGTTTCATTGATCGTGTACTCTTGAGTGTAGCTCGGGCTGAGAAGGTCGCAGCCATGGGAAAGTTGACAGTTAAGCCTATCTAGTGACAACCCATCATAGGCTAGCTGGGTGATCTTGCAACTTGTATCATGCCGGAGTTTGATTTTCACCATAGGGTTTCATTGATCGCTCACTCGGCAACTTGTATGAAGCAGGATTTCTACTTTCCCCTTAGCGCTTCATTGATCGTGTACTCTTGAGTGTAGATCGGGCTGAGAATGACGCAGCCATGGGAAAGTTGACAGTTAAGCCTATCTAGTAACAGCCCATCATAGGCTAGCTGGGTGATCTTGTAACTTGTACCATGTCGGAGTTTGATTTTCCCCATAGGGTTTCATTGATCGTGTACTCTTGAGTGTAGCTCGGGCTGAGAAGGTCGCAGCCATGGGAAAGTTGACAGTTAAGCCTATCTAGTGACAACCCATCATAGGCTAGCTGGGTGATCTTGCAACTTGTATCATGCCGGAGTTTGATTTTCACCATAGGGTTTCATTGATCGCTTACTCGGCAACTTGTATGAAGCAGGATTTCTACTTTCCCCTTAGCGCTTCATTGATCGTGTACTCTTGAGTGTAGATCGGGCTGAGAATGACGCAGCCATGGGAAAGTTGACAGTTAAGCCTATCTAGTGACAGCCCATCATAGGCTAGCTGGGTGATCTTGAAACTTGTACCATGTCGGAGTTTGATTTTCCCCATAGGGTTTCATTGATCGTGTACTCTTGAGTGTAGCTCGGGCTGAGAAGGTCGCAGCCATGGGAAAGTTGACAGTTAAGCCTATCTAGTGACAACCCATCATAGGCTAGCTGGGTGATCTTGCAACTTGTATTATGCCGGAGTTTGATTTTCACCATAGGGTTTCATTGATCGCTTACTCGGCAACTTGTATGAAGCAGGATTTCTACTTTCCCCTTAGCGCTTCATTGATCGTGTACTCTTGAGTGTAGCTCGGGCTGAGAATGACGCAGCCATGGGAAAGTTGACAGTTAAGCCTATCTAGTGACAGCCCATCATAGGCTAGCTGGGTGAGCTTGCAACTTGTACCATGTCGGAGTTTGATTTTCCCCATAGGGTTTCATTGATCGTGTACTCTTGAGTGTAGCTCGGGCTGAGAAGGTCGCAGCCATGGGAAAGTTGACAGTTAAGCCTATCTAGTGACAACCCATCATAGGCTAGCTGGGTGATCTTGCAACTTGTATCATGCCGGAGTTTGATTTTCACCATAGGGTTTCATTGATCGCTTACTCGGCAACTTGTATGAAGCAGGATTTCTACTTTCCCCTTAGCGCTTCATTGATCGTGTACTCTTGAGTGTAGATCGGGCTGAGAATGACGCAGCCATGGGAAAGTTGACAGTTAAGCCTATCTAGAGACAGCCCATCATAGGCTAGCTGGGTGATCTTGTAACTTGTACCATGTCGGAGTTTGATTTTCCCCATAGGGTTTCATTGATCGTGTACTCTTGAGTGTAGCTCGGGCTGAGAAGGTCGCAGCCATGGGAAAGTTGACAGTTAAGCCTATCTAGTGACAACCCATCATAGGCTAGCTGGGTGATCTTGCAACTTGTATCATGCCGGAGTTTGATTTTCACCATAGGGTTTCATTGATCGCTTACTCGGCAACTTGTATGAAGCAGGATTTCTACTTTCCCCTTAGCGCTTCATTGATCGTGTACTCTTGAGTGTAGATCGGGCTGAGAATGACGCAGCCATGGGAAAGTTGACAGTTAAGCCTATCTAGTGACAGCCCATCATAGGCTAGCTGGGTGATCTTGTAACTTGTACCATGTCGGAGTTTGATTTTCCCCATAGGGTTTCATTGATCGTATACTCTTGAGTGTAGCTCGGGCTGAGAAGGTCGCAGCCATGGGAAAGTTGACAGTTAAGCCTATCTAGTGACAACCCATCATAGGCTAGCTGGGTGATCTTGCAACTTGTATCATGCCGGAGTTTGATTTTCACCATAGGGTTTCATTGATCGCTTACTCGGCAACTTGTATGAAGCAGGATTTCTACTTTCCCCTTAGCGCTTCATTGATCGTGTACTCTTGAGTGTAGATCGGGCTGAGAATGACGCAGCCATGGGAAAGTTGACAGTTAAGCCTATCTAGTGACAGCCCATCATAGGCTAGCTGGGTGATCTTGCAACTTGTACCATGTCGGAGTTTGATTTTCCCCATAGGGTTTCATTGATTGTGTACTCTTGAGTGTAGCTCGGGCTGAGAAGGTCGCAGCCATGGGAAAGTTCACAGTTAAGCCTATCTAGTGACAACCCATCATAGGCTAGCTGGGTGATCTTGCAACTTGTATCATGCCGGAGTTTGATTTTCACCATAGGGTTTCATTGATCGCTTACTCGGCATTTTTTATGAAGCAGGATTTCTACTTTCCCCTTAGCGCTTCATTGATCGTGTACTCTTGAGTGTAGCTCGGGCTGAGAATGACGCAGCCATGGGAAAGTTGACAGTTAAGCCTATCTAGTGACAGCCCATCATAGGCTAGCTGGGTGAGCTTGCAACTTGTACCATGTCGGAGTTTGATTTTCCCCATAGGGTTTCATTGATCGTGTACTCTTGAGTGTAGCTCGGGCTGAGAAGGTCGCAGCCATGGGAAAGTTGACAGTTAAGCCTATCTAGTGACAACCCATCATAGGCTAGCTGGGTGATCTTGCAACTTGTATCATGCCGGAGTTTGATTTTCACCATAGGGTTTCATTGATCGCTCACTCGGCAACTTGTATGAAGCAGGATTTCTACTTTCCCCTTAGCGCTTCATTGATCGTGTACTCTTGAGTGTAGATCGGGCTGAGAATGACGCAACCATGGGAAAGTTGACAGTTAAGCCTATCTAGTGACAGCCCATCATAGGCTAGCTGGGTGATCTTGTAACTTGTACCATGTCGGAGTTTGATTTTCCCCATAGGGTTTCATTGATCGTGTACTCTTGAGTGTAGCTCGGGCTGAGAAGGTCGCAGCCATGGGAAAGTTGACAGTTAAGCCTATCTAGTGACAACCCATCATAGGCTAGCTGGGTGATCTTGCAACTTGTATCATGCCGGAGTTTGATTTTCACCATAGGGTTTCATTGATCGCTTACTCGGCAACTTGTATGAAGCAGGATTTCTACTTTCCCCTTAGCGCTTCATTGATCGTGTACTCTTGAGTGTAGATCGGGCTGAGAATGACGCAGCCATGGGAAAGTTGACAGTTAAGCCTATCTAGTGACAGCCCATCATAGGCTAGCTGGGTGATCTTGTAACTTGTACCATGTCGGAGTTTGATTTTCCCCATAGGGTTTCATTGATCGTATACTCTTGAGTGTAGCTCGGGCTGAGAAGGTCGCAGCCATGGGAAAGTTGACAGTTAAGCCTATCTAGTGACAACCCATCATAGGCTAGCTGGGTGATCTTGCAACTTGTATCATGCCGGAGTTTGATTTTCACCATAGGGTTTCATTGATCGCTTACTCGGCAACTTGTATGAAGCAGGATTTCTACTTTCCCCTTAGCGCTTCATTGATCGTGTACTCTTGAGTGTAGATCGGACTGAGAATGACGCAGCCATGGGAAAGTTGACAGTTAAGCCTATCTAGTGACAGCCCATCATAGGCTAGCTGGGTGATCTTGCAACTTGTACCATGTCGGAGTTTGATTTTCCCCATAGGGTTTCATTGATCGTGTACTCTTGAGTGTAGCTCGGGCTGAGAAGGTCGCAGCCATGGGAAAGTTGACAGTTAAGCCTATCTAGTGACAACCCATCATAGGCTAGCTGGGTGATCTTGCAACTTGTATCATGCCGGAGTTTGATTTTCACCATAGGGTTTCATTGATCGCTCACTCGGCAACTTGTATCAAGCAGGATTTCTACTTTCCCCTTAGCGCTTCATTGATCGTGTACTCTTGAGTGTAGCTCGGGCTGAGAATGACGCAGCCATGGGAAAGTTGACAGTTAAGCCTATCTAGTGACAGCCCATCATAGGCTAGCTGGGTGATCTTGCAACTTGTACCATGTCGGAGTTTGATTTTCCCCATAGGGTTTCATTGATCGTGTACTCTTGAGTGTAGCTCGGGCTGAGAATGACGCAGCCATGGGAAAGTTGACAGTTAAGCCTATCTAGTGACAGCCCATCATAGGCTAGCTGGGTGAGCTTGCAACTTGTACCATGTCGGAGTTTGATTTTCCCCATAGGGTTTCATTGATCGTGTACTCTTGAGTGTAGCTCGGGCTGAGAAGGTCGCAGCCATGGGAAAGTTGACAGTTAAGCCTATCTAGTGACAACCCATCATAGGCTAGCTGGGTGATCTTGCAACTTGTATCATGCCGGAGTTTGATTTTCACCATAGGGTTTCATTGATCGCTTACTCGGCAACTTGTATGAAGCAGGATTTCTACTTTCCCCTTAGCGCTTCATTGATCGTGTACTCTTGAGTGTAGATCGGGCTGAGAATGACGCAGCCATGGGAAAGTTGACAGTTAAGCCTATCTAGTGACAGCCCATCATAGGCTAGCTGGGTGAGCTTGCAACTTGTACCATGTCGGAGTTTGATTTTCCCCATAGGGTTTCATTGATCGTGTACTCTTGAGTGTAGCTCGGGCTGAGAAGGTCGCAGCCATGGGAAAGTTGACAGTTAAGCCTATCTAGTGACAACCCATCATAGGCTAGCTGGGTGATCTTGCAACTTGTATCATGCCGGAGTTTGATTTTCACCATAGGGTTTCATTGATCGCTCACTCGGCAACTTGTATCAAGCAGGATTTCTACTTTCCCCTTAGCGCTTCATTGATCGTGTACTCTTGAGTGTAGCTCGGGCTGAGAATGACGCAGCCATGGGAAAGTTGACAGATAAGCCTATCTAGTGACAGCCCATCATAGGCTAGCTGGGTGAGCTTGCAACTTGTACCATGTCGGAGTTTGATTTTCCCCATAGGGTTTCATTGATCGTGTACTCTTGAGTGTAGCTCGGGCTGAGAAGGTCGCAGCCATGGGAAAGTTAACAGTTAAGCCTATCTAGTGACAACCCATCATAGGCTAGCTGGGTGATCTTGCAACTTGTATCATGCCGGAGTTTGATTTTCACCATAGGGTTTCATTGATCGCTTACTCGGCAACTTGTATGAAGCAGGATTTCTACTTTCCCCTTAGCGCTTCATTGATCGTGTACTCTTGAGTGTAGATCGGGCTGAGAATGACGCAGCCATGGGAAAGTTGACAGTTAAGCCTATCTAGTGACAGCACATCATAGGCTAGCTGGGTGAGCTTGCAACTTGTACCATGTCGGAGTTTGATTTTCCCCATAGGGTTTCATTGATTGTGTACTCTTGAGTGTAGCTCGGGCTGAGAAGGTCGCAGCCATGGGAAAGTTGACAGTTAAGCCTATCTAGTGACAACCCATCATAGGCTAGCTGGGTGATCTTGCAACTTGTATCATGCCGGAGTTTGATTTTCACCATAGGGTTTCATTGATTGCTTACTCGGCATTTTGTATGAAGCAGGATTTCTACTTTCCCCTTAGCGCTTCATTGATCGTGTACTCTTGAGTGTAGCTCGGGCTGAGAATGACGCAGCCATGGGAAAGTTGACAGTTAAGCCTATCTAGTGACAGCCCATCATAGGCTAGCTGGGTGAGCTTGCAACTTGTACCATGTCGGAGTTTGATTTTCCCCATAGGGTTTCATTGATCGTGTACTCTTGAGTGTAGCTCGGGCTGAGAAGGTCGCAGCCATGGGAAAGTTGACAGTTAAGCCTATCTAGTGACAACCCATCATAGGCTAGCTGGGTGATCTTGCAACTTGTATCATGCCGGAGTTTGATTTTCACCATAGGGTTTCATTGATCGCTCACTCGGCAACTTGTATGAAGCAGGATTTCTACTTTCCCCTTAGCGCTTCATTGATCGTGTACTCTTGAGTGTAGATCGGGCTGAGAATGACGCAGCCATGGGAAAGTTGACAGTTAAGCCTATCTAGTAACAGCCCATCATAGGCTAGCTGGGTGATCTTGTAACTTGTACCATGTCGGAGTTTGATTTTCCCCATAGGGTTTCATTGATCGTGTACTCTTGAGTGTAGCTCGGGCTGAGAAGGTCGCAGCCATGGGAAAGTTGACAGTTAAGCCTATCTAGTGACAACCCATCATAGGCTAGCTGGGTGATCTTGCAACTTGTATTATGCCGGAGTTTGATTTTCACCATAGGGTTTCATTGATCGCTTACTCGGCAACTTGTATCAAGCAGGATTTCTACTTTCCCCTTAGCGCTTCATTGATCGTGTACTCTTGAGTGTAGCTCGGGCTGAGAATGACGCAGCCATGGGAAAGTTGACAGTTAAGCCTATCTAGTGACAGCCCATCATAGGCTAGCTGGGTGAGCTTGCAACTTGTACCATGTCGGAGTTTGATTTTCCCCATAGGGTTTCATTGATCGTGTACTCTTGAGTGTAGCTCGGGCTGAGAAGGTCGCAGCCATGGGAAAGTTAACAGTTAAGCCTATCTAGTGACAACCCATCATAGGCTAGCTGGGTGATCTTGCAACTTGTATCATGCCGGAGTTTGATTTTCACCATAGGGTTTCATTGATCGCTTACTCGGCAACTTGTATGAAGCAGGATTTCTACTTTCCCCTTAGCGCTTCATTGATCGTGTACTCTTGAGTGTAGATCGGGCTGAGAATGACGCAGCCATGGGAAAGTTGACAGTTAAGCCTATCTAGTGACAGCACATCATAGGCTAGCTGGGTGAGCTTGCAACTTGTACCATGTCGGAGTTTGATTTTCCCCATAGGGTTTCATTGATTGTGTACTCTTGAGTGTAGCTAGGGCTGAGAAGGTCGCAGCCATGGGAAAGTTGACAGTTAAGCCTATCTAGTGACAACCCATCATAGGCTAGCTGGGTGATCTTGCAACTTGTATCATGCCGGAGTTTGATTTTCACCATAGGGTTTCATTGATTGCTTACTCGGCATTTTGTATGAAGCAGGATTTCTACTTTCCCCTTAGCGCTTCATTGATCGTGTACTCTTGAGTGTAGCTCGGGCTGAGAATGACGCAGCCATGGGAAAGTTGACAGTTAAGCCTATCTAGTGACAGCCCATCATAGGCTAGCTGGGTGAGCTTGCAACTTGTACCATGTCGGAGTTTGATTTTCCCCATAGGGTTTCATTGATCGTGTACTCTTGAGTGTAGCTCGGGCTGAGAAGGTCGCAGCCATGGGAAAGTTGACAGTTAAGCCTATCTAGTGACAACCCATCATAGGCTAGCTGGGTGATCTTGCAACTTGTATCATGCCGGAGTTTGATTTTCACCATAGGGTTTCATTGATCGCTCACTCGGCAACTTGTATGAAGCAGGATTTCTACTTTCCCCTTAGCGCTTCATTGATCGTGTACTCTTGAGTGTAGATCGGGCTGAGAATGACGCAGCCATGGGAAAGTTGACAGTTAAGCCTATCTAGTAACAGCCCATCATAGGCTAGCTGGGTGATCTTGTAACTTGTACCATGTCGGAGTTTGATTTTCCCCATAGGGTTTCATTGATCGTGTACTCTTGAGTGTAGCTCGGGCTGAGAAGGTCGCAGCCATGGGAAAGTTGACAGTTAAGCCTATCTAGTGACAACCCATCATAGGCTAGCTGGGTGATCTTGCAACTTGTATCATGCCGGAGTTTGATTTTCACCATAGGGTTTCATTGATCGCTTACTCGGCAACTTGTATGAAGCAGGATTTCTACTTTCCCCTTAGCGCTTCATTGATCGTGTACTCTTGAGTGTAGATCGGGCTGAGAATGACGCAGCCATGGGAAAGTTGACAGTTAAGCCTATCTAGTGACAGCCCATCATAGGCTAGCTGGGTGATCTTGAAACTTGTACCATGTCGGAGTTTGATTTTCCCCATAGGGTTTCATTGATCGTGTACTCTTGAGTGTAGCTCGGGCTGAGAAGGTCGCAGCCATGGGAAAGTTGACAGTTAAGCCTATCTAGTGACAACCCATCATAGGCTAGCTGGGTGATCTTGCAACTTGTATTATGCCGGAGTTTGATTTTCACCATAGGGTTTCATTGATCGCTTACTCGGCAACTTGTATGAAGCAGGATTTCTACTTTCCCCTTAGCGCTTCATTGATCGTGTACTCTTGAGTGTAGCTCGGGCTGAGAATGACGCAGCCATGGGAAAGTTGACAGTTAAGCCTATCTAGTGACAGCCCATCATAGGCTAGCTGGGTGAGCTTGCAACTTGTACCATGTCGGAGTTTGATTTTCCCCATAGGGTTTCATTGATCGTGTACTCTTGAGTGTAGCTCGGGCTGAGAAGGTCGCAGCCATGGGAAAGTTGACAGTTAAGCCTATCTAGTGACAACCCATCATAGGCTAGCTGGGTGATCTTGCAACTTGTATCATGCCGGAGTTTGATTTTCACCATAGGGTTTCATTGATCGCTTACTCGGCAACTTGTATGAAGCAGGATTTCTACTTTCCCCTTAGCGCTTCATTGATCGTGTACTCTTGAGTGTAGATCGGGCTGAGAATGACGCAGCCATGGGAAAGTTGACAGTTAAGCCTATCTAGAGACAGCCCATCATAGGCTAGCTGGGTGATCTTGTAACTTGTACCATGTCGGAGTTTGATTTTCCCCATAGGGTTTCATTGATCGTGTACTCTTGAGTGTAGCTCGGGCTGAGAAGGTCGCAGCCATGGGAAAGTTGACAGTTAAGCCTATCTAGTGACAACCCATCATAGGCTAGCTGGGTGATCTTGCAACTTGTATCATGCCGGAGTTTGATTTTCACCATAGGGTTTCATTGATCGCTTACTCGGCAACTTGTATGAAGCAGGATTTCTACTTTCCCCTTAGCGCTTCATTGATCGTGTACTCTTGAGTGTAGATCGGGCTGAGAATGACGCAGCCATGGGAAAGTTGACAGTTAAGCCTATCTAGTGACAGCCCATCATAGGCTAGCTGGGTGATCTTGTAACTTGTACCATGTCGGAGTTTGATTTTCCCCATAGGGTTTCATTGATCGTATACTCTTGAGTGTAGCTCGGGCTGAGAAGGTCGCAGCCATGGGAAAGTTGACAGTTAAGCCTATCTAGTGACAACCCATCATAGGCTAGCTGGGTGATCTTGCAACTTGTATCATGCCGGAGTTTGATTTTCACCATAGGGTTTCATTGATCGCTTACTCGGCAACTTGTATGAAGCAGGATTTCTACTTTCCCCTTAGCGCTTCATTGATCGTGTACTCTTGAGTGTAGATCGGACTGAGAATGACGCAGCCATGGGAAAGTTGACAGTTAAGCCTATCTAGTGACAGCCCATCATAGGCTAGCTGGGTGATCTTGCAACTTGTACCATGTCGGAGTTTGATTTTCCCCATAGGGTTTCATTGATCGTGTACTCTTGAGTGTAGCTCGGGCTGAGAAGGTCGCAGCCATGGGAAAGTTGACAGTTAAGCCTATCTAGTGACAACCCATCATAGGCTAGCTGGGTGATCTTGCAACTTGTATCATGCCGGAGTTTGATTTTCACCATAGGGTTTCATTGATCGCTCACTCGGCAACTTGTATCAAGCAGGATTTCTACTTTCCCCTTAGCGCTTCATTGATCGTGTACTCTTGAGTGTAGCTCGGGCTGAGAATGACGCAGCCATGGGAAAGTTGACAGTTAAGCCTATCTAGTGACAGCCCATCATAGGCTAGCTGGGTGATCTTGCAACTTGTACCATGTCGGAGTTTGATTTTCCCCATAGGGTTTCATTGATCGTGTACTCTTGAGTGTAGCTCGGGCTGAGAATGACGCAGCCATGGGAAAGTTGACAGTTAAGCCTATCTAGTGACAGCCCATCATAGGCTAGCTGGGTGAGCTTGCAACTTGTACCATGTCGGAGTTTGATTTTCCCCATAGGGTTTCATTGATCGTGTACTCTTGAGTGTAGCTCGGGCTGAGAAGGTCGCAGCCATGGGAAAGTTGACAGTTAAGCCTATCTAGTGACAACCCATCATAGGCTAGCTGGGTGATCTTGCAACTTGTATCATGCCGGAGTTTGATTTTCACCATAGGGTTTCATTGATCGCTTACTCGGCAACTTGTATGAAGCAGGATTTCTACTTTCCCCTTAGCGCTTCATTGATCGTGTACTCTTGAGTGTAGATCGGGCTGAGAATGACGCAGCCATGGGAAAGTTGACAGTTAAGCCTATCTAGTGACAGCCCATCATAGGCTAGCTGGGTGAGCTTGCAACTTGTACCATGTCGGAGTTTGATTTTCCCCATAGGGTTTCATTGATCGTGTACTCTTGAGTGTAGCTCGGGCTGAGAAGGTCGCAGCCATGGAAAAGTTGACAGTTAAGCCTATCTAGTGACAACCCATCATAGGCTAGCTGGGTGATCTTGCAACTTGTATCATGCCGGAGTTTGATTTTTACCATAGGGTTTCATTGATCGCTCACTCGGCAACTTGTATCAAGCAGGATTTCTACTTTCCCCTTAGCGCTTCATTGATCGTGTACTCTTGAGTGTAGCTCGGGCTGAGAATGACGCAGCCATGGGAAAGTTGACAGATAAGCCTATCTAGTGACAGCCCATCATAGGCTAGCTGGGTGAGCTTGCAACTTGTACCATGTCGGAGTTTGATTTTCCCCATAGGGTTTCATTGATCGTGTACTCTTGAGTGTAGCTCGGGCTGAGAAGGTCGCAGCCATGGGAAAGTTAACAGTTAAGCCTATCTAGTGACAACCCATCATAGGCTAGCTGGGTGATCTTGCAACTTGTATCATGCCGGAGTTTGATTTTCACCATAGGGTTTCATTGATCGCTCACTCGGCAACTTGTATGAAGCAGGATTTCTACTTTCCCCTTAGCGCTTCATTGATCGTGTACTCTTGAGTGTAGCTCGGGCTGAGAATGACGCAGCCATGGGAAAGTTGACAGTTAAGCCTATCTAGTGACAGCCCATCATAGGCTAGCTGGGTGAGCTTGCAACTTGTACCATGTCGGAGTTTGATTTTCCCCATAGGGTTTCATTGATCGTGTACTCTTGAGTGTAGCTCGGGCTGAGAAGGTCGCAGCCATGGGAAAGTTGACAGTTAAGCCTATCTAGTGACAACCCATCATAGGCTAGCTGGGTGATCTTGCAACTTGTATCATGCCGGAGTTTGATTTTCACCATAGGGTTTCATTGATCGCTTACTCGGCAACTTGTATGAAGCAGGATTTCTACTTTCCCCTTAGCGCTTCATTGATCGTGTACTCTTGAGTGTAGATCGGGCTGAGAATGACGCAGCCATGGGAAAGTTGACAGTTAAGCCTATCTAGTGACAGCACATCATAGGCTAGCTGGGTGAGCTTGCAACTTGTACCATGTCGGAGTTTGATTTTCCCCATAGGGTTTCATTGATTGTGTACTCTTGAGTGTAGCTCGGGCTGAGAAGGTCGCAGCCATGGGAAAGTTGACAGTTAAGCCTATCTAGTGACAACCCATCATAGGCTAGCTGGGTGATCTTGCAACTTGTATCATGCCGGAGTTTGATTTTCACCATAGGGTTTCATTGATTGCTTACTCGGCATTTTGTATGAAGCAGGATTTC
Source organism: Leptodactylus fuscus (assembly GCF_031893055.1). Lineage (NCBI taxonomy): Eukaryota > Metazoa > Chordata > Amphibia > Anura > Leptodactylidae > Leptodactylus > Leptodactylus fuscus. The sequence continues at coordinate 86,452 of NW_027440414.1, forward strand.
TACTTTCCCCTTAGCGCTTCATTGATCGTGTACTCTTGAGTGTAGCTCGGGCTGAGAATGACGCAGCCATGGGAAAGTTGACAGTTAAGCCTATCTAGTGACAGCCCATCATAGGCTAGCTGGGTGAGCTTGCAACTTGTACCATGTCGGAGTTTGATTTTCCCCATAGGGTTTCATTGATCGTGTACTCTTGAGTGTAGCTCGGGCTGAGAAGGTCGCAGCCATGGGAAAGTTGACAGTTAAGCCTATCTAGTGACAACCCATCATAGGCTAGCTGGGTGATCTTGCAACTTGTATCATGCCGGAGTTTGATTTTCACCATAGGGTTTCATTGATCGCTCACTCGGCAACTTGTATGAAGCAGGATTTCTACTTTCCCCTTAGCGCTTCATTGATCGTGTACTCTTGAGTGTAGATCGGGCTGAGAATGACGCAGCCATGGGAAAGTTGACAGTTAAGCCTATCTAGTAACAGCCCATCATAGGCTAGCTGGGTGATCTTGTAACTTGTACCATGTCGGAGTTTGATTTTCCCCATAGGGTTTCATTGATCGTGTACTCTTGAGTGTAGCTCGGGCTGAGAAGGTCGCAGCCATGGGAAAGTTGACAGTTAAGCCTATCTAGTGACAACCCATCATAGGCTAGCTGGGTGATCTTGCAACTTGTATCATGCCGGAGTTTGATTTTCACCATAGGGTTTCATTGATCGCTTACTCGGCAACTTGTATGAAGCAGGATTTCTACTTTCCCCTTAGCGCTTCATTGATCGTGTACTCTTGAGTGTAGATCGGGCTGAGAATGACGCAGCCATGGGAAAGTTGACAGTTAAGCCTATCTAGTGACAGCCCATCATAGGCTAGCTGGGTGATCTTGAAACTTGTACCATGTCGGAGTTTGATTTTCCCCATAGGGTTTCATTGATCGTGTACTCTTGAGTGTAGCTCGGGCTGAGAAGGTCGCAGCCATGGGAAAGTTGACAGTTAAGCCTATCTAGTGACAACCCATCATAGGCTAGCTGGGTGATCTTGCAACTTGTATTATGCCGGAGTTTGATTTTCACCATAGGGTTTCATTGATCGCTTACTCGGCAACTTGTATGAAGCAGGATTTCTACTTTCCCCTTAGCGCTTCATTGATCGTGTACTCTTGAGTGTAGCTCGGGCTGAGAATGACGCAGCCATGGGAAAGTTGACAGTTAAGCCTATCTAGTGACAGCCCATCATAGGCTAGCTGGGTGAGCTTGCAACTTGTACCATGTCGGAGTTTGATTTTCCCCATAGGGTTTCATTGATCGTGTACTCTTGAGTGTAGCTCGGGCTGAGAAGGTCGCAGCCATGGGAAAGTTGACAGTTAAGCCTATCTAGTGACAACCCATCATAGGCTAGCTGGGTGATCTTGCAACTTGTATCATGCCGGAGTTTGATTTTCACCATAGGGTTTCATTGATCGCTCACTCGGCAACTTGTATCAAGCAGGATTTCTACTTTCCCCTTAGCGCTTCATTGATCGTGTACTCTTGAGTGTAGATCGGGCTGAGAATGACGCAGCCATGGGAAAGTTGACAGTTAAGCCTATCTAGTGACAGCCCATCATAGGCTAGCTGGGTGATCTTGAAACTTGTACCATGTCGGAGTTTGATTTTCCCCATAGGGTTTCATTGATCGTGTACTCTTGAGTGTAGCTCGGGCTGAGAAGGTCGCAGCCATGGGAAAGTTGACAGTTAAGCCTATCTAGTGACAACCCATCATAGGCTAGCTGGGTGATCTTGCAACTTGTATTATGCCGGAGTTTGATTTTCACCATAGGGTTTCATTGATCGCTTACTCGGCAACTTGTATGAAGCAGGATTTCTACTTTCCCCTTAGCGCTTCATTGATCGTGTACTCTTGAGTGTAGCTCGGGCTGAGAATGACGCAGCCATGGGAAAGTTGACAGTTAAGCCTATCTAGTGACAGCCCATCATAGGCTAGCTGGGTGAGCTTGCAACTTGTACCATGTCGGAGTTTGATTTTCCCCATAGGGTTTCATTGATCGTGTACTCTTGAGTGTAGCTCGGGCTGAGAAGGTCGCAGCCATGGGAAAGTTGACAGTTAAGCCTATCTAGTGACAACCCATCATAGGCTAGCTGGGTGATCTTGCAACTTGTATCATGCCGGAGTTTGATTTTCACCATAGGGTTTCATTGATCGCTCACTCGGCAACTTGTATGAAGCAGGATTTCTACTTTCCCCTTAGCGCTTCATTGATCGTGTACTCTTGAGTGTAGATCGGGCTGAGAATGACGCAGCCATGGGAAAGTTGACAGTTAAGCCTATCTAGTAACAGCCCATCATAGGCTAGCTGGGTGATCTTGTAACTTGTACCATGTCGGAGTTTGATTTTCCCCATAGGGTTTCATTGATCGTGTACTCTTGAGTGTAGCTCGGGCTGAGAAGGTCGCAGCCATGGGAAAGTTGACAGTTAAGCCTATCTAGTGACAACCCATCATAGGCTAGCTGGGTGATCTTGCAACTTGTATCATGCCGGAGTTTGATTTTCACCATAGGGTTTCATTGATCGCTCACTCGGCAACTTGTATCAAGCAGGATTTCTACTTTCCCCTTAGCGCTTCATTGATCGTGTACTCTTGAGTGTAGATCGGGCTGAGAATGACGCAGCCATGGGAAAGTTGACAGTTAAGCCTATCTAGTGACAGCCCATCATAGGCTAGCTGGGTGATCTTGAAACTTGTACCATGTCGGAGTTTGATTTTCCCCATAGGGTTTCATTGATCGTGTACTCTTGAGTGTAGCTCGGGCTGAGAAGGTCGCAGCCATGGGAAAGTTGACAGTTAAGCCTATCTAGTGACAACCCATCATAGGCTAGCTGGGTGATCTTGCAACTTGTATTATGCCGGAGTTTGATTTTCACCATAGGGTTTCATTGATCGCTTACTCGGCAACTTGTATGAAGCAGGATTTCTACTTTCCCCCTTAGCGCTTCATTGATCGTGTACTCTTGAGTGTAGCTCGGGCTGAGAATGACGCAGCCATGGGAAAGTTGACAGTTAAGCCTATCTAGTGACAGCCCATCATAGGCTAGCTGGGTGATCTTGAAACTTGTACCATGTCGGAGTTTGATTTTCCCCATAGGGTTTCATTGATCGTGTACTCTTGAGTGTAGCTCGGGCTGAGAAGGTCGCAGCCATGGGAAAGTTGACAGTTAAGCCTATCTAGTGACAACCCATCATAGGCTAGCTGGGTGATCTTGCAACTTGTATTATGCCGGAGTTTGATTTTCACCATAGGGTTTCATTGATCGCTTACTCGGCAACTTGTATGAAGCAGGATTTCTACTTTCCCCTTAGCGCTTCATTGATCGTGTACTCTTGAGTGTAGCTCGGGCTGAGAATGACGCAGCCATGGGAAAGTTGACAGTTAAGCCTATCTAGTGACAGCCCATCATAGGCTAGCTGGGTGAGCTTGCAACTTGTACCATGTCGGAGTTTGATTTTCCCCATAGGGTTTCATTGATCGTGTACTCTTGAGTGTAGCTCGGGCTGAGAAGGTCGCAGCCATGGGAAAGTTGACAGTTAAGCCTATCTAGTGACAACCCATCATAGGCTAGCTGGGTGATCTTGCAACTTGTATCATGCCGGAGTTTGATTTTCACCATAGGGTTTCATTGATCGCTCACTCGGCAACTTGTATGAAGCAGGATTTCTACTTTCTCCTTAGCGCTTCATTGATCGTGTACTCTTGAGTGTAGATCGGGCTGAGAATGACGCAGCCATGGGAAAGTTGACAGTTAAGCCTATCTAGTGACAGCCCATCATAGGCTAGCTGGGTGATCTTGAAACTTGTACCATGTCGGAGTTTGATTTTCCCCATAGGGTTTTATTGATCGTGTACTCTTGAGTGTAGCTCGGGCTGAGAAGGTCGCAGCCATGGGAAAGTTGACAGTTAAGCCTATCTAGTGACAACCCATCATAGGCTAGCTGGGTGATCTTGCAACTTGTATTATGCCGGAGTTTGATTTTCACCATAGGGTTTCATTGATCGCTTACTCGGCAACTTGTATGAAGCAGGATTTCTACTTTCCCCTTAGCGCTTCATTGATCGTGTACTCTTGAGTGTAGCTCGGGCTGAGAATGACGCAGCCATGGGAAAGTTGACAGTTAAGCCTATCTAGTGACAGCCCATCATAGGCTAGCTGGGTGAGCTTGCAACTTGTACCATGTCGGAGTTTGATTTTCCCCATAGGGTTTCATTGATCGTGTACTCTTGAGTGTAGCTCGGGCTGAGAAGGTCGCAGCCATGGGAAAGTTGACAGTTAAGCCTATCTAGTGACAACCCATCATAGGCTAGCTGGGTGATCTTGCAACTTGTATCATGCCGGAGTTTGATTTTCACCATAGGGTTTCATTGATCGCTCACTCGGCAACTTGTATCAAGCAGGATTTCTACTTTCCCCTTAGCGCTTCATTGATCGTGTACTCTTGAGTGTAGATCGGGCTGAGAATGACGCAGCCATGGGAAAGTTGACAGTTAAGCCTATCTAGTGACAGCCCATCATAGGCTAGCTGGGTGATCTTGAAACTTGTACCATGTCGGAGTTTGATTTTCCCCATAGGGTTTCATTGATCGTGTACTCTTGAGTGTAGCTCGGGCTGAGAAGGTCGCAGCCATGGGAAAGTTGACAGTTAAGCCTATCTAGTGACAACCCATCATAGGCTAGCTGGGTGATCTTGCAACTTGTATTATGCCGGAGTTTGATTTTCACCATAGGGTTTCATTGATCGCTTACTCGGCAACTTGTATGAAGCAGGATTTCTACTTTCCCCTTAGCGCTTCATTGATCGTGTACTCTTGAGTGTAGCTCGGGCTGAGAATGACGCAGCCATGGGAAAGTTGACAGTTAAGCCTATCTAGTGACAGCCCATCATAGGCTAGCTGGGTGAGCTTGCAACTTGTACCATGTCGGAGTTTGATTTTCCCCATAGGGTTTCATTGATCGTGTACTCTTGAGTGTAGCTCGGGCTGAGAAGGTCGCAGCCATGGGAAAGTTGACAGTTAAGCCTATCTAGTGACAACCCATCATAGGCTAGCTGGGTGATCTTGCAACTTGTATCATGCCGGAGTTTGATTTTCACCATAGGGTTTCATTGATCGCTTACTCGGCATTTTGTATGAAGCAGGATTTCTACTTTCCCCTTAGCGCTTCATTGATCGTGTACTCTTGAGTGTAGCTCGGGCTGAGAATGACGCAGCCATGGGAAAGTTGACAGTTAAGCCTATCTAGTGACAGCCCATCATAGGCTAGCTGGGTGAGCTTGCAACTTGTACCATGTCGGAGTTTGATTTTCCCAATAGGGTTTCATTGATCGTGTACTCTTGAGTGTAGCTCGGGCTGAGAAGGTCGCAGCCATGGGAAAGTTGACAGTTAAGCCTATCTAGTGACAACCCATCATAGGCTAGCTGGGTGATCTTGCAACTTGTATCATGCCGGAGTTTGATTTTCACCATAGGGTTTCATTGATCGCTCACTCGGCAACTTGTATGAAGCAGGATTTCTACTTTCCCCTTAGCGCTTCATTGATCGTGTACTCTTGAGTGTAGATCGGGCTGAGAATGACGCAGCCATGGGAAAGGTGACAGTTAAGCCTATCTAGTGACAGCCCATCATAGGCTAGCTGGGTGATCTTGTAACTTGTACCATGTCGGAGTTTGATTTTCCCCATAGGGTTTCATTGATCGTGTACTCTTGAGTGTAGCTCGGGCTGAGAAGGTCGCAGCCATGGGAAAGTTGACAGTTAAGCCTATCTAGTGACAACCCATCATAGGCTAGCTGGGTGATCTTGCAACTTGTATCATGCCGGAGTTTGATTTTCACCATAGGGTTTCATTGATCGCTTACTCGGCAACTTGTATGAAGCAGGATTTCTACTTTCCCCTTAGCGCTTCATTGATCGTGTACTCTTGAGTGTAGATCGGGCTGAGAATGACGCAGCCATGGGAAAGTTGACAGTTAAGCCTATCTAGTGACAGCCCATCATAGGCTAGCTGGGTGAGCTTGCAACTTGTACCATGTCGGAGTTTGATTTTCCCCATAGGGTTTCATTGATCGTGTACTCTTGAGTGTAGCTCGGGCTGAGAAGGTCGCAGCCATGGGAAAGTTGACAGTTAAGCCTATCTAGTGACAACCCATCATAGGCTAGCTGGGTGATCTTGCAACTTGTATCATGCCGGAGTTTGATTTTCACCATAGGGTTTCATTGATCGCTCACTCGGCAACTTGTATCAAGCAGGATTTTTACTTTCCCCTTAGCGCTTCATTGATCGTGTACTCTTGAGTGTAGCTCGGGCTGAGAATGACGCAGCCATGGGAAAGTTGACAGATAAGCCTATCTAGTGACAGCCCATCATAGGCTAGCTGGGTGAGCTTGCAACTTGTACCATGTCGGAGTTTGATTTTCCCCATAGGGTTTCATTGATCGTGTACTCTTGAGTGTAGCTCGGGCTGAGAAGGTCGCAGCCATGGGAAAGTTAACAGTTAAGCCTATCTAGTGACAACCCATCATAGGCTAGCTGGGTGATCTTGCAACTTGTATCATGCCGGAGTTTGATTTTCACCATAGGGTTTCATTGATCGCTCACTCGGCAACTTGTATGAAGCAGGATTTCTACTTTCCCCTTAGCGCTTCATTGATCGTGTACTCTTGAGTGTAGATCGGGCTGAGAATGACGCAGCCATGGGAAAGTTGACAGTTAAGCCTATCTAGAGACAGCACATCATAGGCTAGCTGGGTGAGCTTGCAACTTGTACCATGTCGGAGTTTGATTTTCCCCATAGGGTTTCATTGATTGTGTACTCTTGAGTGTAGCTCGGGCTGAGAAGGTCGCAGCCATGGGAAAGTTGACAGTTAAGCCTATCTAGTGACAACCCATCATAGGCTAGCTGGGTGATCTTGCAACTTGTATCATGCCGGAGTTTGATTTTCACCATAGGGTTTCATTGATTGCTTACTCGGCATTTTGTATGAAGCAGAATTTCTACTTTCCCCTTAGCGCTTCATTGATCGTGTACTCTTGAGTGTAGCTCGGGCTGAGAATGACGCAGCCATGGGAAAGTTGACAGTTAAGCCTATCTAGTGACAGCCCATCATAGGCTAGCTGGGTGAGCTTGCAACTTGTACCATGTCGGAGTTTGATTTTCCCCATAGGGTTTCATTGATCGTGTACTCTTGAGTGTAGCTCGGGCTGAGAAGGTCGCAGCCATGGGAAAGTTGACAGTTAAGCCTATCTAGTGACAACCCATCATAGGCTAGCTGGGTGATCTTGCAACTTGTATCATGCCGGAGTTTGATTTTCACCATAGGGTTTCATTGATCGCTCACTCGGCAACTTGTATGAAGCAGGATTTCTACTTTCCCCTTAGCGCTTCATTGATCGTGTACTCTTGAGTGTAGATCGGGCTGAGAATGACGCAGCCATGGGAAAATTGACAGTTAAGCCTATCTAGTAACAGCCCATCATAGGCTAGCTGGGTGATCTTGTAACTTGTACCATGTCGGAGTTTGATTTTCCCCATAGGGTTTCATTGATCGTGTACTCTTGAGTGTAGCTCGGGCTGAGAAGGTCGCAGCCATGGGAAAGTTGACAGTTAAGCCTATCTAGTGACAACCCATCATAGGCTAGCTGGGTGATCTTGCAACTTGTATCATGCCGGAGTTTGATTTTCACCATAGGGTTTCATTGATCGCTTACTCGGCAACTTGTATGAAGCAGGATTTCTACTTTCCCCTTAGCGCTTCATTGATCGTGTACTCTTGAGTGTAGATCGGGCTGAGAATGACGCAGCCATGGGAAAGTTGACAGTTAAGCCTATCTAGTGACAGCCCATCATAGGCTAGCTGGGTGATCTTGAAACTTGTACCATGTCGGAGTTTGATTTTCCCCATAGGGTTTCATTGATCGTGTACTCTTGAGTGTAGCTCGGGCTGAGAAGGTCGCAGCCATGGGAAAGTTGACAGTTAAGCCTATCTAGTGACAACCCATCATAGGCTAGCTGGGTGATCTTGCAACTTGTATTATGCCGGAGTTTGATTTTCACCATAGGGTTTCATTGATCGCTTACTCGGCAACTTGTATGAAGCAGGATTTCTACTTTCCCCTTAGCGCTTCATTGATCGTGTACTCTTGAGTGTAGCTCGGGCTGAGAATGACGCAGCCATGGGAAAGTTGACAGTTAAGCCTATCTAGTGACAGCCCATCATAGGCTAGCTGGGTGAGCTTGCAACTTGTACCATGTCGGAGTTTGATTTTCCCCATAGGGTTTCATTGATCGTGTACTCTTGAGTGTAGCTCGGGCTGAGAAGGTCGCAGCCATGGGAAAGTTGACAGTTAAGCCTATCTAGTGACAACCCATCATAGGCTAGCTGGGTGATCTTGCAACTTGTATCATGCCGGAGTTTGATTTTCACCATAGGGTTTCATTGATCGCTTACTCGGCAACTTGTATGAAGCAGGATTTCTACTTTCCCCTTAGCGCTTCATTGATCGTGTACTCTTGAGTGTAGATCGGGCTGAGAATGACGCAGCCATGGGAAAGTTGACAGTTAAGCCTATCTAGAGACAGCCCATCATAGGCTAGCTGGGTGATCTTGTAACTTGTACCATGTCGGAGTTTGATTTTCCCCATAGGGTTTCATTGATCGTGTACTCTTGAGTGTAGCTCGGGCTGAGAAGGTCGCAGCCATGGGAAAGTTGACAGTTAAGCCTATCTAGTGACAACCCATCATAGGCTAGCTGGGTGATCTTGCAACTTGTATCATGCCGGAGTTTGATTTTCACCATAGGGTTTCATTGATCGCTTACTCGGCAACTTGTATGAAGCAGGATTTCTACTTTCCCCTTAGCGCTTCATTGATCGTGTACTCTTGAGTGTAGATCGGGCTGAGAATGACGCAGCCATGGGAAAGTTGACAGTTAAGCCTATCTAGTGACAGCCCATCATAGGCTAGCTGGGTGATCTTGTAACTTGTACCATGTCGGAGTTTGATTTTCCCCATAGGGTTTCATTGATCGTATACTCTTGAGTGTAGCTCGGGCTGAGAAGGTCGCAGCCATGGGAAAGTTGACAGTTAAGCCTATCTAGTGACAACCCATCATAGGCTAGCTGGGTGATCTTGCAACTTGTATCATGCCGGAGTTTGATTTTCACCATAGGGTTTCATTGATCGCTTACTCGGCAACTTGTATGAAGCAGGATTTCTACTTTCCCCTTAGCGCTTCATTGATCGTGTACTCTTGAGTGTAGATCGGGCTGAGAATGACGCAGCCATGGGAAAGTTGACAGTTAAGCCTATCTAGTGACAGCCCATCATAGGCTAGCTGGGTGATCTTGTAACTTGTACCATGTCGGAGTTTGATTTTCCCCATAGGGTTTCATTGATCGTGTACTCTTGAGTGTAGCTCGGGCTGAGAAGGTCGCAGCCATGGGAAAGTTGACAGTTAAGCCTATCTAGTGACAACCCATCATAGGCTAGCTGGGTGATCTTGCAACTTGTATCATGCCGGAGTTTGATTTTCACCATAGGGTTTCATTGATCGCTTACTCGGCAACTTGTATGAAGCAGGATTTCTACTTTCCCCTTAGCGCTTCATTGATCGTGTACTCTTGAGTGTAGATCGGGCTGAGAATGACGCAGCCATGGGAAAGTTGACAGTTAAGCCTATCTAGTGACAGCCCATCATAGGCTAGCTGGGTGATCTTGTAACTTGTACCATGTCGGAGTTTGATTTTCCCCATAGGGTTTCATTGATCGTATACTCTTGAGTGTAGCTAGGGCTGAGAAGGTCGCAGCCATGGGAAAGTTGACAGTTAAGCCTATCTAGTGACAACCCATCATAGGCTAGCTGGGTGATCTTGCAACTTGTATCATGCCGGAGTTTGATTTTCACCATAGGGTTTCATTGATCGCTTACTCGGCAACTTGTATGAAGCAGGATTTCTACTTTCCCCTTAGCGCTTCATTGATCGTGTACTCTTGAGTGTAGATCGGACTGAGAATGACGCAGCCATGGGAAAGTTGACAGTTAAGCCTATCTAGTGACAGCCCATCATAGGCTAGCTGGGTGATCTTGCAACTTGTACCATGTCGGAGTTTGATTTTCCCCATAGGGTTTCATTGATCGTGTACTCTTGAGTGTAGCTCGGGCTGAGAAGGTCGCAGCCATGGGAAAGTTGACAGTTAAGCCTATCTAGTGACAACCCATCATAGGCTAGCTGGGTGATCTTGCAACTTGTATCATGCCGGAGTTTGATTTTCACCATAGGGTTTCATTGATCGCTCACTCGGCAACTTGTATCAAGCAGGATTTCTACTTTCCCCTTAGCGCTTCATTGATCGTGTACTCTTGAGTGTAGCTCGGGCTGAGAATGACGCAGCCATGGGAAAGTTGACAGTTAAGCCTATCTAGTGACAGCCCATCATAGGCTAGCTGGGTGATCTTGCAACTTGTACCATGTCGGAGTTTGATTTTCCCCATAGGGTTTCATTGATCGTGTACTCTTGAGTGTAGCTCGGGCTGAGAATGACGCAGCCATGGGAAAGTTGACAGTTAAGCCTATCTAGTGACAGCCCATCATAGGCTAGCTGGGTGAGCTTGCAACTTGTACCATGTCGGAGTTTGATTTTCCCCATAGGGTTTCATTGATCGTGTACTCTTGAGTGTAGCTCGGGCTGAGAAGGTCGCAGCCATGGGAAAGTTAACAGTTAAGCCTATCTAGTGACAACCCATCATAGGCTAGCTGGGTGATCTTGCAACTTGTATCATGCCGGAGTTTGATTTTCACCATAGGGTTTCATTGATCGCTTACTCGGCAACTTGTATGAAGCAGGATTTCTACTTTCCCCTTAGCGCTTCATTGATCGTGTACTCTTGAGTGTAGATCGGGCTGAGAATGACGCAGCCATGGGAAAGTTGACAGTTAAGCCTATCTAGTGACAGCACATCATAGGCTAGCTGGGTGAGCTTGCAACTTGTACCATGTCGGAGTTTGATTTTCCCCATAGGGTTTCATTGATTGTGTACTCTTGAGTGTAGCTCGGGCTGAGAAGGTCGCAGCCATGGGAAAGTTGACAGTTAAGCCTATCTAGTGACAACCCATCATAGGCTAGCTGGGTGATCTTGCAACTTGTATCATGCCGGAGTTTGATTTTCACCATAGGGTTTCATTGATTGCTTACTCGGCATTTTGTATGAAGCAGGATTTCTACTTTCCCCTTAGCGCTTCATTGATCGTGTACTCTTGAGTGTAGCTCGGGCTGAGAATGACGCAGCCATGGGAAAGTTGACAGTTAAGCCTATCTAGTGACAGCCCATCATAGGCTAGCTGGGTGAGCTTGCAACTTGTACCATGTCGGAGTTTGATTTTCCCCATAGGGTTTCATTGATCGTGTACTCTTGAGTGTAGCTCGGGCTGAGAAGGTCGCAGCCATGGGAAAGTTGACAGTTAAGCCTATCTAGTGACAACCCATCATAGGCTAGCTGGGTGATCTTGCAACTTGTATCATGCCGGAGTTTGATTTTCACCATAGGGTTTCATTGATCGCTCACTCGGCAACTTGTATGAAGCAGGATTTCTACTTTCCCCTTAGCGCTTCATTGATCGTGTACTCTTGAGTGTAGATCGGGCTGAGAATGACGCAGCCATGGGAAAGTTGACAGTTAAGCCTATCTAGTAACAGCCCATCATAGGCTAGCTGGGTGATCTTGTAACTTGTACCATGTCGGAGTTTGATTTTCCCCATAGGGTTTCATTGATCGTGTACTCTTGAGTGTAGCTCGGGCTGAGAAGGTCGCAGCCATGGGAAAGTTGACAGTTAAGCCTATCTAGTGACAACCCATCATAGGCTAGCTGGGTGATCTTGCAACTTGTATCATGCCGGAGTTTGATTTTCACCATAGGGTTTCATTGATCGCTTACTCGGCAACTTGTATGAAGCAGGATTTCTACTTTCCCCTTAGCGCTTCATTGATCGTGTACTCTTGAGTGTAGATCGGGCTGAGAATGACGCAGCCATGGGAAAGTTGACAGTTAAGCCTATCTAGTGACAGCCCATCATAGGCTAGCTGGGTGATCTTGAAACTTGTACCATGTCGGAGTTTGATTTTCCCCATAGGGTTTCATTGATCGTGTACTCTTGAGTGTAGCTCGGGCTGAGAAGGTCGCAGCCATGGGAAAGTTGACAGTTAAGCCTATCTAGTGACAACCCATCATAGGCTAGCTGGGTGATCTTGCAACTTGTATTATGCCGGAGTTTGATTTTCACCATAGGGTTTCATTGATCGCTTACTCGGCAACTTGTATGAAGCAGGATTTCTACTTTCCCCTTAGCGCTTCATTGATCGTGTACTCTTGAGTGTAGCTCGGGCTGAGAATGACGCAGCCATGGGAAAGTTGACAGTTAAGCCTATCTAGTGACAGCCCATCATAGGCTAGCTGGGTGAGCTTGCAACTTGTACCATGTCGGAGTTTGATTTTCCCCATAGGGTTTCATTGATCGTGTACTCTTGAGTGTAGCTCGGGCTGAGAAGGTCGCAGCCATGGGAAAGTTGACAGTTAAGCCTATCTAGTGACAACCCATCATAGGCTAGCTGGGTGATCTTGCAACTTGTATCATGCCGGAGTTTGATTTTCACCATAGGGTTTCATTGATCGCTTACTCGGCAACTTGTATGAAGCAGGATTTCTACTTTCCCCTTAGCGCTTCATTGATCGTGTACTCTTGAGTGTAGATCGGGCTGAGAATGACGCAGCCATGGGAAAGTTGACAGTTAAGCTTATCTAGAGACAGCCCATCATAGGCTAGCTGGGTGATCTTGTAACTTGTACCATGTCGGAGTTTGATTTTCCCCATAGGGTTTCATTGATCGTGTACTCTTGAGTGTAGCTCGGGCTGAGAAGGTCGCAGCCATGGGAAAGTTGACAGTTAAGCCTATCTAGTGACAACCCATCATAGGCTAGCTGGGTGATCTTGCAACTTGTATCATGCCGGAGTTTGATTTTCACCATAGGGTTTCATTGATCGCTCACTCGGCAACTTGTATCAAGCAGGATTTTTACTTTCCCCTTAGCGCTTCATTGATCGTGTACTCTTGAGTGTAGCTCGGGCTGAGAATGACGCAGCCATGGGAAAGTTGACAGATAAGCCTATCTAGTGACAGCCCATCATAGGCTAGCTGGGTGAGCTTGCAACTTGTACCATGTCGGAGTTTGATTTTCCCCATAGGGTTTCATTGATCGTGTACTCTTGAGTGTAGCTCGGGCTGAGAAGGTCGCAGCCATGGGAAAGTTAACAGTTAAGCCTATCTAGTGACAACCCATCATAGGCTAGCTGGGTGATCTTGCAACTTGTATCATGCCGGAGTTTGATTTTCACCATAGGGTTTCATTGATCGCTCACTCGGCAACTTGTATGAAGCAGGATTTCTACTTTCCCCTTAGCGCTTCATTGATCGTGTACTCTTGAGTGTAGATCGGGCTGAGAATGACGCAGCCATGGGAAAGTTGACAGTTAAGCCTATCTAGTGACAGCACATCATAGGCTAGCTGGGTGAGCTTGCAACTTGTACCATGTCGGAGTTTGATTTTCCCCATAGGGTTTCATTGATTGTGTACTCTTGAGTGTAGCTCGGGCTGGGAAGGTCGCAGCCATGGGAAAGTTGACAGTTAAGCCTATCTAGTGACAACCCATCATAGGCTAGCTGGGTGATCTTGCAACTTGTATCATGCCGGAGTTTGATTTTCACCATAGGGTTTCATTGATTGCTTACTCGGCATTTTGTATGAAGCAGAATTTCTACTTTCCCCTTAGCGCTTCATTGATCGTGTACTCTTGAGTGTAGCTCGGGCTGAGAATGACGCAGCCATGGGAAAGTTGACAGTTAAGCCTATCTAGTGACAGCCCATCATAGGCTAGCTGGGTGAGCTTGCAACTTGTACCATGTCGGAGTTTGATTTTCCCCATAGGGTTTCATTGATCGTGTACTCTTGAGTGTAGCTCGGGCTGAGAAGGTCGCAGCCATGGGAAAGTTGACAGTTAAGCCTATCTAGTGACAACCCATCATAGGCTAGCTGGGTGATCTTGCAACTTGTATCATGCCGGAGTTTGATTTTCACCATAGGGTTTCATTGATCGCTCACTCGGCAACTTGTATGAAGCAGGATTTCTACTTTCCCCTTAGCGCTTCATTGATCGTGTACTCTTGAGTGTAGATCGGGCTGAGAATGACGCAGCCATGGGAAAATTGACAGTTAAGCCTATCTAGTAACAGCCCATCATAGGCTAGCTGGGTGATCTTGTAACTTGTACCATGTCGGAGTTTGATTTTCCCCATAGGGTTTCATTGATCGTGTACTCTTGAGTGTAGCTCGGGCTGAGAAGGTCGCAGCCATGGGAAAGTTGACAGTTAAGCCTATCTAGTGACAACCCATCATAGGCTAGCTGGGTGATCTTGCAACTTGTATCATGCCGGAGTTTGATTTTCACCATAGGGTTTCATTGATCGCTTACTCGGCAACTTGTATGAAGCAGGATTTCTACTTTCCCCTTAGCGCTTCATTGATCGTGTACTCTTGAGTGTAGATCGGGCTGAGAATGACGCAGCCATGGGAAAGTTGACAGTTAAGCCTATCTAGTGACAGCCCATCATAGGCTAGCTGGGTGATCTTGAAACTTGTACCATGTCGGAGTTTGATTTTCCCCATAGGGTTTCATTGATCGTGTACTCTTGAGTGTAGCTCGGGCTGAGAAGGTCGCAGCCATGGGAAAGTTGACAGTTAAGCCTATCTAGTGACAACCCATCATAGGCTAGCTGGGTGATCTTGCAACTTGTATTATGCCGGAGTTTGATTTTCACCATAGGGTTTCATTGATCGCTTACTCGGCAACTTGTATGAAGCAGGATTTCTACTTTCCCCTTAGCGCTTCATTGATCGTGTACTCTTGAGTGTAGCTCGGGCTGAGAATGACGCAGCCATGGGAAAGTTGACAGTTAAGCCTATCTAGTGACAGCCCATCATAGGCTAGCTGGGTGAGCTTGCAACTTGTACCATGTCGGAGTTTGATTTTCCCCATAGGGTTTCATTGATCGTGTACTCTTGAGTGTAGCTCGGGCTGAGAAGGTCGCAGCCATGGGAAAGTTGACAGTTAAGCCTATCTAGTGACAACCCATCATAGGCTAGCTGGGTGATCTTGCAACTTGTATCATGCCGGAGTTTGATTTTCACCATAGGGTTTCATTGATCGCTTACTCGGCAACTTGTATGAAGCAGGATTTCTACTTTCCCCTTAGCGCTTCATTGATCGTGTACTCTTGAGTGTAGATCGGGCTGAGAATGACGCAGCCATGGGAAAGTTGACAGTTAAGCCTATCTAGAGACAGCCCATCATAGGCTAGCTGGGTGATCTTGTAACTTGTACCATGTCGGAGTTTGATTTTCCCCATAGGGTTTCATTGATCGTGTACTCTTGAGTGTAGCTCGGGCTGAGAAGGTCGCAGCCATGGGAAAGTTGACAGTTAAGCCTATCTAGTGACAACCCATCATAGGCTAGCTGGGTGATCTTGCAACTTGTATCATGCCGGAGTTTGATTTTCACCATAGGGTTTCATTGATCGCTTACTCGGCAACTTGTATGAAGCAGGATTTCTACTTTCCCCTTAGCGCTTCATTGATCGTGTACTCTTGAGTGTAGATCGGGCTGAGAATGACGCAGCCATGGGAAAGTTGACAGTTAAGCCTATCTAGTGACAGCCCATCATAGGCTAGCTGGGTGATCTTGTAACTTGTACCATGTCGGAGTTTGATTTTCCCCATAGGGTTTCATTGATCGTATACTCTTGAGTGTAGCTCGGGCTGAGAAGGTCGCAGCCATGGGAAAGTTGACAGTTAAGCCTATCTAGTGACAACCCATCATAGGCTAGCTGGGTGATCTTGCAACTTGTATCATGCCGGAGTTTGATTTTCACCATAGGGTTTCATTGATCGCTTACTCGGCAACTTGTATGAAGCAGGATTTCTACTTTCCCCTTAGCGCTTCATTGATCGTGTACTCTTGAGTGTAGATCGGGCTGAGAATGACGCAGCCATGGGAAAGTTGACAGTTAAGCCTATCTAGTGACAGCCCATCATAGGCTAGCTGGGTGATCTTGTAACTTGTACCATGTCGGAGTTTGATTTTCCCCATAGGGTTTCATTGATCGTGTACTCTTGAGTGTAGCTCGGGCTGAGAAGGTCGCAGCCATGGGAAAGTTGACAGTTAAGCCTATCTAGTGACAACCCATCATAGGCTAGCTGGGTGATCTTGCAACTTGTATCATGCCGGAGTTTGATTTTCACCATAGGGTTTCATTGATCGCTTACTCGGCAACTTGTATGAAGCAGGATTTCTACTTTCCCCTTAGCGCTTCATTGATCGTGTACTCTTGAGTGTAGATCGGGCTGAGAATGACGCAGCCATGGGAAAGTTGACAGTTAAGCCTATCTAGTGACAGCCCATCATAGGCTAGCTGGGTGATCTTGTAACTTGTACCATGTCGGAGTTTGATTTTCCCCATAGGGTTTCATTGATCGTATACTCTTGAGTGTAGCTCGGGCTGAGAAGGTCGCAGCCATGGGAAAGTTGACAGTTAAGCCTATCTAGTGACAACCCATCATAGGCTAGCTGGGTGATCTTGCAACTTGTATCATGCCGGAGTTTGATTTTCACCATAGGGTTTCATTGATCGCTTACTCGGCAACTTGTATGAAGCAGGATTTCTACTTTCCCCTTAGCGCTTCATTGATCGTGTACTCTTGAGTGTAGATCGGACTGAGAATGACGCAGCCATGGGAAAGTTGACAGTTAAGCCTATCTAGTGACAGCCCATCATAGGCTAGCTGGGTGATCTTGCAACTTGTACCATGTCGGAGTTTGATTTTCCCCATAGGGTTTCATTGATCGTGTACTCTTGAGTGTAGCTCGGGCTGAGAAGGTCGCAGCCATGGGAAAGTTGACAGTTAAGCCTATCTAGTGACAACCCATCATAGGCTAGCTGGGTGATCTTGCAACTTGTATCATGCCGGAGTTTGATTTTCACCATAGGGTTTCATTGATCGCTCACTCGGCAACTTGTATCAAGCAGGATTTCTACTTTCCCCTTAGCGCTTCATTGATCGTGTACTCTTGAGTGTAGCTCGGGCTGAGAATGACGCAGCCATGGGAAAGTTGACAGTTAAGCCTATCTAGTGACAGCCCATCATAGGCTAGCTGGGTGATCTTGCAACTTGTACCATGTCGGAGTTTGATTTTCCCCATAGGGTTTCATTGATCGTGTACTCTTGAGTGTAGCTCGGGCTGAGAATGACGCAGCCATGGGAAAGTTGACAGTTAAGCCTATCTAGTGACAGCCCATCATAGGCTAGCTGGGTGAGCTTGCAACTTGTACCATGTCGGAGTTTGATTTTCCCCATAGGGTTTCATTGATCGTGTACTCTTGAGTGTAGCTCGGGCTGAGAAGGTCGCAGCCATGGGAAAGTTGACAGTTAAGCCTATCTAGTGACAACCCATCATAGGCTAGCTGGGTGATCTTGCAACTTGTATCATGCCGGAGTTTGATTTTCACCATAGGGTTTCATTGATCGCTTACTCGGCAACTTGTATGAAGCAGGATTTCTACTTTCCCCTTAGCGCTTCATTGATCGTGTACTCTTGAGTGTAGATCGGGCTGAGAATGACGCAGCCATGGGAAAG
Organism: Leptodactylus fuscus; assembly: GCF_031893055.1. Lineage (NCBI taxonomy): Eukaryota > Metazoa > Chordata > Amphibia > Anura > Leptodactylidae > Leptodactylus > Leptodactylus fuscus. The sequence continues at coordinate 104,230 of NW_027440414.1, forward strand.
TTGACAGTTAAGCCTATCTAGTGACAGCCCATCATAGGCTAGCTGGGTGAGCTTGCAACTTGTACCATGTCGGAGTTTGATTTTCCCCATAGGGTTTCATTGATCGTGTACTCTTGAGTGTAGCTCGGGCTGAGAAGGTCGCAGCCATGGGAAAGTTGACAGTTAAGCCTATCTAGTGACAACCCATCATAGGCTAGCTGGGTGATCTTGCAACTTGTATCATGCCGGAGTTTGATTTTCACCATAGGGTTTCATTGATCGCTCACTCGGCAACTTGTATCAAGCAGGATTTCTACTTTCCCCTTAGCGCTTCATTGATCGTGTACTCTTGAGTGTAGCTCGGGCTGAGAATGACGCAGCCATGGGAAAGTTGACAGATAAGCCTATCTAGTGACAGCCCATCATAGGCTAGCTGGGTGAGCTTGCAACTTGTACCATGTCGGAGTTTGATTTTCCCCCATAGGGTTTCATTGATCGTGTACTCTTGAGTGTAGCTCGGGCTGAGAAGGTCGCAGCCATGGGAAAGTTAACAGTTAAGCCTATCTAGTGACAACCCATCATAGGCTAGCTGGGTGATCTTGCAACTTGTATCATGCCGGAGTTTGATTTTCACCATAGGGTTTCATTGATCGCTTACTCGGCAACTTGTATGAAGCAGGATTTCTACTTTCCCCTTAGCGCTTCATTGATCGTGTACTCTTGAGTGTAGATCGGGCTGAGAATGACGCAGCCATGGGAAAGTTGACAGTTAAGCCTATCTAGTGACAGCACATCATAGGCTAGCTGGGTGAGCTTGCAACTTGTACCATGTCGGAGTTTGATTTTCCCCATAGGGTTTCATTGATTGTGTACTCTTGAGTGTAGCTCGGGCTGAGAAGGTCGCAGCCATGGGAAAGTTGACAGTTAAGCCTATCTAGTGACAACCCATCATAGGCTAGCTGGGTGATCTTGCAACTTGTATCATGCCGGAGTTTGATTTTCACCATAGGGTTTCATTGATTGCTTACTCGGCATTTTGTATGAAGCAGGATTTCTACTTTCCCCTTAGCGCTTCATTGATCGTGTACTCTTGAGTGTAGCTCGGGCTGAGAATGACGCAGCCATGGGAAAGTTGACAGTTAAGCCTATCTAGTGACAGCCCATCATAGGCTAGCTGGGTGAGCTTGCAACTTGTACCATGTCGGAGTTTGATTTTCCCCATAGGGTTTCATTGATCGTGTACTCTTGAGTGTAGCTCGGGCTGAGAAGGTCGCAGCCATGGGAAAGTTGACAGTTAAGCCTATCTAGTGACAACCCATCATAGGCTAGCTGGGTGATCTTGCAACTTGTATCATGCCGGAGTTTGATTTTCACCATAGGGTTTCATTGATCGCTCACTCGGCAACTTGTATGAAGCAGGATTTCTACTTTCCCCTTAGCGCTTCATTGATCGTGTACTCTTGAGTGTAGATCGGGCTGAGAATGACGCAGCCATGGGAAAGTTGACAGTTAAGCCTATCTAGTAACAGCCCATCATAGGCTAGCTGGGTGATCTTGTAACTTGTACCATGTCGGAGTTTGATTTTCCCCATAGGGTTTCATTGATCGTGTACTCTTGAGTGTAGCTCGGGCTGAGAAGGTCGCAGCCATGGGAAAGTTGACAGTTAAGCCTATCTAGTGACAACCCATCATAGGCTAGCTGGGTGATCTTGCAACTTGTATCATGCCGGAGTTTGATTTTCACCATAGGGTTTCATTGATCGCTTACTCGGCAACTTGTATGAAGCAGGATTTCTACTTTCCCCTTAGCGCTTCATTGATCGTGTACTCTTGAGTGTAGATCGGGCTGAGAATGACGCAGCCATGGGAAAGTTGACAGTTAAGCCTATCTAGTGACAGCCCATCATAGGCTAGCTGGGTGATCTTGAAACTTGTACCATGTCGGAGTTTGATTTTCCCCATAGGGTTTCATTGATCGTGTACTCTTGAGTGTAGCTCGGGCTGAGAAGGTCGCAGCCATGGGAAAGTTGACAGTTAAGCCTATCTAGTGACAACCCATCATAGGCTAGCTGGGTGATCTTGCAACTTGTATTATGCCGGAGTTTGATTTTCACCATAGGGTTTCATTGATCGCTTACTCGGCAACTTGTATGAAGCAGGATTTCTACTTTCCCCTTAGCGCTTCATTGATCGTGTACTCTTGAGTGTAGCTCGGGCTGAGAATGACGCAGCCATGGGAAAGTTGACAGTTAAGCCTATCTAGTGACAGCCCATCATAGGCTAGCTGGGTGAGCTTGCAACTTGTACCATGTCGGAGTTTGATTTTCCCCATAGGGTTTCATTGATCGTGTACTCTTGAGTGTAGCTCGGGCTGAGAAGGTCGCAGCCATGGGAAAGTTGACAGTTAAGCCTATCTAGTGACAACCCATCATAGGCTAGCTGGGTGATCTTGCAACTTGTATCATGCCGGAGTTTGATTTTCACCATAGGGTTTCATTGATCGCTTACTCGGCAACTTGTATGAAGCAGGATTTCTACTTTCCCCTTAGCGCTTCATTGATCGTGTACTCTTGAGTGTAGATCGGGCTGAGAATGACGCAGCCATGGGAAAGTTGACAGTTAAGCTTATCTAGAGACAGCCCATCATAGGCTAGCTGGGTGATCTTGTAACTTGTACCATGTCGGAGTTTGATTTTCCCCATAGGGTTTCATTGATCGTGTACTCTTGAGTGTAGCTCGGGCTGAGAAGGTCGCAGCCATGGGAAAGTTGACAGTTAAGCCTATCTAGTGACAACCCATCATAGGCTAGCTGGGTGATCTTGCAACTTGTATCATGCCGGAGTTTGATTTTCACCATAGGGTTTCATTGATCGCTTACTCGGCAACTTGTATGAAGCAGGATTTCTACTTTCCCCTTAGCGCTTCATTGATCGTGTACTCTTGAGTGTAGATCGGGCTGAGAATGACGCAGCCATGGGAAAGTTGACAGTTAAGCCTATCTAGTGACAGCCCATCATAGGCTAGCTGGGTGATCTTGTAACTTGTACCATGTCGGAGTTTGATTTTCCCCATAGGGTTTCATTGATCGTATACTCTTGAGTGTAGCTCGGGCTGAGAAGGTCGCAGCCATGGGAAAGTTGACAGTTAAGCCTATCTAGTGACAACCCATCATAGGCTAGCTGGGTGATCTTGCAACTTGTATCATGCCGGAGTTTGATTTTCACCATAGGGTTTCATTGATCGCTTACTCGGCAACTTGTATGAAGCAGGATTTCTACTTTCCCCTTAGCGCTTCATTGATCGTGTACTCTTGAGTGTAGATCGGGCTGAGAATGACGCAGCCATGGGAAAGTTGACAGTTAAGCCTATCTAGTGACAGCCCATCATAGGCTAGCTGGGTGATCTTGCAACTTGTACCATGTCGGAGTTTGATTTTCCCCATAGGGTTTCATTGATTGTGTACTCTTGAGTGTAGCTCGGGCTGAGAAGGTCGCAGCCATGGGAAAGTTCACAGTTAAGCCTATCTAGTGACAACCCATCATAGGCTAGCTGGGTGATCTTGCAACTTGTATCATGCCGGAGTTTGATTTTCACCATAGGGTTTCATTGATCGCTTACTCGGCATTTTTTATGAAGCAGGATTTCTACTTTCCCCTTAGCGCTTCATTGATCGTGTACTCTTGAGTGTAGCTCGGGCTGAGAATGACGCAGCCATGGGAAAGTTGACAGTTAAGCCTATCTAGTGACAGCCCATCATAGGCTAGCTGGGTGAGCTTGCAACTTGTACCATGTCGGAGTTTGATTTTCCCCATAGGGTTTCATTGATCGTGTACTCTTGAGTGTAGCTCGGGCTGAGAAGGTCGCAGCCATGGGAAAGTTGACAGTTAAGCCTATCTAGTGACAACCCATCATAGGCTAGCTGGGTGATCTTGCAACTTGTATCATGCCGGAGTTTGATTTTCACCATAGGGTTTCATTGATCGCTCACTCGGCAACTTGTATGAAGCA